>NC_136057.1:885618763-885766263 GCF_964261635.1 Lissotriton helveticus
AAACCTGGCAAATAGCCCATTGGAACACGCACCGTGTATATGTAGAGACGTAAATGCCCCCCGAAATCTTTCTGGAGATGGTAGGGACCATCGCTCGGGATACCTTGTCCCCCACTGCCGGGTACCTAAGAAACGGGTTCCGTAGTCAAGTTCATTTTAAAAATACTTGGTCTTCTGGTCAACGTCATCGATAGCCTTGCCTTTTAACCCTTCCCTCTGCAGGAGTGCAGCGGCATCAGGAGCGGTGCAAGAAGAGCTCAGCTCAGCATCCGGCCTGGGAGGAGTGGGAGGGCGGGGGCTCCCTGCGCATGCGCAACATTTCCATGTTTCGTTTCCAAGCGCGAGCCCGGCCCCGGAGCGACAGCGAAGTGCCGTTCCTGAAGTCCCGGGACCCAGGAGGGGGCCCGGGTGAAGACCAGCGAGGAGACTGCGGGACCCCCAAGCCTAAGGGGAGAGCCCCGCATCTTGCAGGCATGGCAGAGCAGCTCGAGTGCTCTGCGAGGCTCCCAAGAAGCCCGGTTAGGTAAGAGAAAGGAGGGGAGAGGGGGTTGCCTGTCTGGGTGCCTGCGCGTGTGTGTGTGTGTGTGTGTGTGTGTGTGTGTGTAAGTAAGTAAGTGTAAGTAAGTAAGTGTAAGTGCGTGTGCGCGTGTGTGTGTGTGTGTCTGTGTGCATGCATGCGCGTTAGGCTGATGGGAGGGAAGTGCACGGCGCGGCGCAGGACGGAACGTGCGCGTTCGCGCACACTAATCCAGGAAAAAAGCTCGTACACCCTCTTGTCCTCCTTCCCCCCAGACCGATAACTATACGTCTCCAGCTGGACACATGCATCCTTTGGATGCATTACCAGCGAGACCCAAAAAGCAGTACAGGCCAGATATAAGAAGTAAGACTAAAGACTTTAGTTGTACTTTTATGTCTGGTCTGTCCTGGTTTTTGCTTGTCAAAAGCTGGTCACCCTAGGTTGGTGCACTTCCATTTCTGTGCTTTGCAGCAGTTTTAAGATCTTCTTAGTTTTTGTCGTTCAAACAGGTGTCATTTTTTATATTTATATGTTTCGCTTGTCCTCATTGCTTGATTTTGCACCAGAGAAAGCGTCACTCATAGTCGTTGAATGACACTCATAATTTACTTTGAAATTATGAAAATGTCACACATAAGCAATCTGAAACCTTGGCAGCTAGTATGGACCATAATCTAAACCTGTATTACAAGGATGATATTTTTTCGCCATTTTAAATTCTTCATTCTGTGTTACATATTTGTTCTACTGGTGTTCAGTTTCTGACAGCTAATAGCTTTACTGGTTGGTTGGGCTATTAATATCTTTATTTTCTGTGCAGTTTTATATATCGGGAACTTGGCCCAAACACATTAGTGAGTTAAATGAGCAAATTATATCAGACATGATCTGATAGTTTTAGGCACGTGGAGATCGATTTGCCACTAACCCCAAGATTTCAAGCCGACGCCGGCCCCTGGATCCCTAGTTCGACAGTCCACAGCTCCGGTCGTTAGTCCACATCGATCTCCTCCGCGTACATTATAAGCTCATAGGCTCCTTTAATAAAAGACAATTCTCACGTTTATTATAGTACATCGCTGTTTTGTCCAGCAACATGGCGTCTAGGATGGCACAGTCTTTCATTTGTGACGTTAGCGCTCTAGGTCTCTATACAATCAGTAGGAGCGTCGGCCATCTTTGGATGAGGCGTAGCGCCGGATTTCCTGTCCAGGGGTTCATGGCCACGCCCAATCCTGACGCTTCCCGCGAATTTCTGGGCAGATCATACCAGAAATGGGGAGAGAAGGGTACAGGACGGATCTCTTAGGAGCGATAGAGTCGCCCTTAACATGGATTGGCTCCGCTGGAAGTGATGCTCGCTTGACAGTTACCCACGCGAGGAGAAGGATCAGCTCAGGAAACTGTGGTCACCGAGTGAGATCGACAGAAGAGAGCAGAGAGGAACCGTAGTGGGGAGGGGAATAATGGTGATCGGAGGGTGTTCATCGTTTTTTGACCTTTGGAGTTCTTCGCGGTTGGTAAGACAAGTATTGATGGTTTCTGCTTCCACAGAGTCTGGTTGAAGTGACTAGTCGTCCAAAAACGCTTACACCCATGTAACCCCCTGGCAGAGCAGGTCGGTACATATTTGAAAATGGTTAATCGGTCCCACTTTTAAGTAAGTATGCCGACTGACAGATTTTATTGGGCGAAATGGGGCTGTCTAGGGTACGAGTCGTAACCGCGATCGGCTCATTTCTGTACTTGGCACTGGAACACCGCCTGTGGTGCGTGTGTCAAATGGAGCGTGGGGGCTTGCGACTACGTGAGACAAAGACCGGGGTTGCTTGGTTAACTGAGTGCATGGATCTAGAAGGCGCATCGGTGTGCAGAAGAGCCGCTGTGGTTCTTTCTGCTCTTTGTATGTGTTCTTCAATCTAACTCGATGCTTTTTTTTCTGGAGACCTCTAACCCCTCCTTTGTCTGTCTCTATCTTGAGGCTAGGTGCTTATTTGCTGCAGCCGAGTAACCTCGTGCGACGGCGGCAGACTGGCCACATGATAACCCAGTCAGGCGCAATTCTATAGCGATGACCTGAAGGTACCTCCGCCTCACCATTTTTGGTGGCGGGGGACGGTATGTCCTTAGATTGACTCCCTCCCGTGTTAGTATGCATCCCAGTGGTGGCATTAGACCTGCCGTTAGTTTCCCCTTCATCCTGTGTATGTGGCCCACGATATTTTGAGTATTAGTCTCGCCTCGTCCACTTTCACACTCTCTTCTAGTCATCTAAGGACATGGATGTTCGCCCGTCTGGCCTGCACCATGACCACCGCCTGGGTCTGGACAGCGCCCCGATCTCATTCCGGACGACGCTGTCTCAGATGCACGTGAACCCCATACGTGATGGGGAGGACATTGTACTTAATCGTGGCCCCTCTGGTCGTGAGAATTCGGTGCTTTCTATCCTGCTTCTACGGATGGTCCACGAAGTATTCCCCAATGCAGGAGAACCACGCGCTTGCGGAAATGAAGTACGTGATTTTCTGGCGAATGAATGCCGTTTTTTTTATCCGACCACTGGGATATTTGAACGTGGTAATGTTGCATCCTGTGGAAGGTTACGCTTGCTCTACTAATCCCCAAAGCAGTGCATGTTAAGCCACAAAAGCATATGTTGTATTTGCTGACCTAAATGAGATGGCGTTTTCAGTGATATGGGCATATACAGCTCGCAGAAATCCAGTTATACCATGTAAATGGAGAATGCAGGAACCTTATGGGGTAGTACTTTGAAGTCTCGGTTTATTTTTAGTATTTGCTGTTACATGTTTTTTTTCTTGTTACAGAATTCTCTTGCAAGAATTAAATACCATGTCTCGTGTGTTCTGTCATGATGAGTAATATTCAATCTTTCTATATGTCGCACATGGATGTTTCTACTACTTTGTGGTCGACATTTGACGAAGAAACCTATATTCGCACTTCGAAGCGGAAACTGTGGCAATGACTAGATATTTAAGTCTGTTCTATCTAGGAATGACCGACGGTAGAGAGCGGTTGGCCTGCTCTAACAGCACATACCGGGCGAGGCGCTTGGCTGCTCTCTGCAGGAGCAGAGATTCCTGCACGTCTCACACCTACATATGCCGTGAGTTTGGTGTACTCCAGTTGCTTGTTTCTTTTTAACGCATGGTGTCATGCTTTTCCTTTACCTTGAATTATGTGACCTTCAAACATACACTATATTAGTGGGACGGGTCTGGGCACAAGGACCGATGGCACTATCTTTCAGGCAGTTATTTTATCCGTTCATTGGTTCTGTATGAATGAGTGGTGAGGGCTTTGGGTGCTCGGTGAAGTTTCTGAAGGGCGTCCAACGTTTCTATGTAGAATTATTGCCTTAATATTTGATGCGTTCTGTTTCACAGGCAGTCGTTCGGAGGACGGGGGCTGAATTCGGTCGCGAATACACATTTTCTGTTGGTAAGGCTTGGGGTTGTTTTGGAATTACAGTAAAGTCGACTAACTTGCTTGTTCGTGAAGAGCAAATGGAAAAGAACACATGTAAATGTATAACGAGCTTTAAATAAATTACACATAGGCACAGATCAGTTATGGTCATCTACCCGAACACTGGTGGGAATGGGTAATGTATTAAATATTTTGATAAAACCATTAAACATGTTATGGTTTGTTGGAGCAACCATACAGAGTTCTCGTGAGTCCACGCACAATGATGGCATAGTGGACGGGCATTAACAATGAATTTTAAATTAAATATGAAATTTCTTGTCAAACATTTTTTTCAGTTGTGCTAGTTCGTGTGAACCTGACTTGTTAGTTTTCGTTTACAGCCACGCTCTGGAGCACGTTTTTTGCACTACAAATCTGAGTTTCACTAGCAGATGTGGAGGAAGTAGTGGCACTTACCCGTTACTCTGGTTACATTTGGGAGGCTGCTGTGAAATAATTTTGGGAACCCACTGTCTCCAAACCACCAGGCGTTGGCAAATTCAGTATTTCTGCACTTGCGAGAGCATTTGTCTCTTGGATTTGTTTTACTTTTTTTTTTTTTACTAAAACAAGTCTCTTTTCAAGGTGGCTACTGGTGGGTGTACAACTATGCGCTTAGCTAGTCGATTGTTGTGCTTTGTTGGGAGCATGTGGTCTCAAGAGACAACCTCCAATCCCTGGTTGCTGCCAGCTGCAGATGAGTAGAGAGAAGACGAGAGACAAGGTAATGGGTATTGGGAATGAAAGGATTGACATTCCAAATAAAAAACATAGGTGTAGAAAATGTTCTGAAACCAAGTGTTCTAAACTGACAAACAAAAAGAAGCCCCTGAAAAGAGTGGGTGTCGAAAAGATGATATGGAGACAAAATATGAAATTAGACAAAACTTATTTGTGTGGGACTTGAAGATTCAATGCATCGGCAAGTCATGGCTTATTACATACTATGACTGGCTAAGAGGTTCAAAAGAGAAACTGCTAGAGCTGCTGCAGCCATACCTATAGAGCAAGTAATGTCTACCCCATTTGAGAGATCAAGCTTCAGGTTCCTCGGTTGGTAGACAGTATTGTGTACTACATCGGGCGTTTTTTAAGGTGTCTGTGGTGGCACTGATCTCACTCCAGAGGTAAGTGCTGATTGTGCTGTAGCTCTGTATGACCCAAACAGCTGGCAGCAGTGGAGCTATGTGCATTGTCATACAAAAACAACCGTATCATTGATGAGGTCATATGCCTTCTGCACATCCTCCTGCTCCTCTAAGCAGGTTCTTCTGAATATTATGCCTAGTTTTAGGCTGTGCTCCTCCTGCATATCTGGACCCCGCTCTGTGTGAAAGTTGCCTGGTTACGTTTTGTCTTCATTACCAGTTGGGCTTCCTGTATGAAAAGGTGAGTGGAGTGAAGTGTGCTGTGGAAGAGTGGGTGCATAAAGAAGGTGGTTTTGGAAAGCAGTGTATTACCTGGAAAAAAAGACGGTGGGGGTGGTTTTGCACAGAGGAGCACACGGAAGAGATGAATGATTAAGAAAAACACTGAAGTGTTGAATGCTAACAAATGTAGTTCCCTCGATGGAAGCAACATCTGCTGTTGGATACAAGTCAACCAGTATGAACATAGACTGAAATACTCCTGGACAAGACCAACACAAGTATAGAGAGTAAATCCATTAACTAAGGAGCAGGAAACTGAATAGACCACGCCACCAATTATGAGTGAGGGTTGACCCAGAACCCACTCTGTTTATAGTATTGTAGACACAAGACGGTTAAAGTAGCTGTAAGATGAGATCCCAAAAATTAGGGTGCCCCTAAAAAAAGCATTCCCAGAATTCAGCCTTTTAGCTGATGGTAAGGGAGGCTGATGACTAAGCATCCACTTAAATCTGCAAAATAATGGATTGAATATGCCCTACTTGTTATGCTTTGCTGTTTAGTTGATTGGGTGGGTGACTTTAAGAAAGGGCTTGCTGTTGAATCTGTGCTTCTGAGGTTTAGAAATTTATGAGCGAAGGCACACACAATGTTTTCTAATTACCAAACTAACATTTGGTTGGTAGGCTCCAGTGCCACGGTTAGTTGTTGGGTACATGAATAGTACTAATTTTAATGAACCTCACGTTGATGTGTAGACCAGCTGTAAATCAAACCAGTCTCATTTAGGTTATACACAGATCTCTAGAGTGGATGCACATTACTGGCTGACAAGCAAGAAGAGCAAAACGAAGCCTTGCTGGAAAAGAACACCACTGATGCTGGTAGCCATTGGACACTATAGTGTGCGTGTAGATATTTCATCTTGCCTTACTGGCTGCATTGACTCAACTTCCCTCTGTAAAAGATCACAGAACATGACCGTGGCCACCTGCTCTGTGCAGTGCTATGTTGCCTTTGCTAGCACTTAACACATATCCCCATAATAGATACATACATCCTCACTGAGCATCTTTGTGTGGTGTTTGGGCTTGAAGAGTGGGAAGGGAATGGTTGGTACGTCAGTAAAATATTTAAATCTCACTGGTGAAGATCGGAGCCAGAAGTGCAATAGTATAAGAATGTTTTACGCAAATGTCAGTAAGTACATAACCCAGCCACGTAAACTGTCAATGTTTTTGCCTTGCATCCCAGATGACTTGCAGTTTGATAAAAAATGTAAGGAGGATTATTAATGTACTAAAGTCACAGGGAAAAGAGTGCCTTAAACACAAATGGGGTGGTATGCAAACCTCTTGTCGTTGGTCTTTAAACGCACAAACACATGAAAGATGGTGTCTGGGTATATTTAAGAGATTATTCCAGCTGACAACTAGCTCCTCTTTTGGGGTGGGGGCTATGATAGATTGAAAATTGTAAATTTTCTTTTTTCTCATGTTACTGGATCTGAGGAAGCCATATAGTTAGTATGATCTTTTATTGGAATGTAAAAGTACATTGTTATGAGTATGTATTGTGCCCACTCCTGATTAATGTGGAGGCAGTACCATAATATTGTTCTCTATTTGATATACTTTTACCTCCTTCAAGACCACTACCAACACATCGAGAATGTGTTCTTCCTGCTTGAAGGTGTCGTGGTCCTGGCTGAGGTAGTAGTTTGTGCTGTTGGTCGGGTTGTGATATTGCCCGCTGAGGAGATAACTGCGCAAACTACTGCCTTGCCAGTGCTGGTGATCTGCAACTGGTGAAGACTACTATGGATCAATCCGCCCATCTTGATGTCCCAGTGATTATAGCTTTCATTTTTCAGCACGCCAAGATCAGTACAGACTTGCAGTTGTTTTAATTTGTATAAATGTTGCGATGTAATTAACACAATGGGTAGTCACGTTTCCAGGAGGACTGTAAAAGAGGTATATGTTAAAGTGTAAATGGCACCAGAATCTAACACTGGTCCTAAATCTAATGCACATTTTATTTTCCTGGGTTGCAAGATTTCTTAAACGGTTATCTTATTAAATTTGCTTTGCATAATTTTGGTTATACTTGATTGTTTTTAATTTAATTATAAATATTTCAGTGACCAGCAATGTAGTAGATCTTTTCAGTCTTATCCATGTTTGATTGGTATTCAATAAAAAAAATAAATATATATATGTTGGGTGTCCTCCAATTACCATCAGAGTTAAACAACTCTATTCGTGAATTAGATACTTGTTCTGTTGAGAATCAAGAATCCAATTGCTATACGCAGTCGTGATAAAATATTATTTTTGTACCTATGCATAAACAGTTGCATGTCATGTTACAGCATAATGATTGGTGAATTTCTTGTACAACTATCCATGCTGCCTAAACGGGTTAATACATAGGCCCATATACACATTTTTCCAATATCCAAACACATTTTGAACATATCCTACCTGGAATTTGCGATAGATTTAAGGTGTGTAGGGTGAGGTGGGGTGGGATTGATTGGAGTTGGGTAGTTTGTGGTGTGGAAGATAAATTAGAGTGGGTTAAATTGGACTTGAGTGGGTGGCATGTGGTAGGTTTGTTTGGAGTGAGGTAGATTAGGTAGAGTGACATGGAGTGGATGTTGATAGACTGGAGTGGAGTCGATTGAAATGGAGAGAGAGATTGGGGAATAGTAGACTGGGTGGATTGGAAAGGCATGGGGGTAGATAGAAGAGGGATGATTGGAGTGGGCTGGATTGAGTGAGGTGGTGTAAATTGGCATTGATTGGGGTAGATTGACAGTGGAGTTAGATTGGAGTAGAGTAGACGGGTAGATTGGAGCAGAGTAGACAGGTAGATTGGAGCAGATTGCGGTAGGTAGGGGTCGAGGTTGATTGGGTTGGATAGAATGGATCGTAGTGGAGTGAGAGACTAGCGAAAGGGTAGATTGGTATATATTGGAGCGTCGTAGGGGGAATTTTGTGTTGTGTAGATTGGAGTAGCTTGTTGTAGAGTCTTAGAATGGAGGAGTGTAGAGTGGAATGGCACAACTTCGACTGGAGTGGGGGGGGGGGGTAGACAGAGGATTGGTTTAGTGTAGGGTATGTGTGGTAGAACACCGCCATTAAAGACCACACATTTGCACCATAATGCGGTTTTACTGCACACACATAATGTATGCAAGTATCACCTAGTGTATTGATGTGTTTTGATAGTATTCAAATGTTTCCACCAGAATTGCTTAAATAAATTCTGTGCTTCATTTGTGTTAATTCTGAAAAATCAGCGCAGTTAATTTTTGTTGTGTGCTAGAAAAAAAGGCTATCTTGTAACCTGTGCTCTCACATGGATACTCAAAAGGATTGTCACATAAATTCTCACTTTGAAGTCAGAAAGAAAAGTGAACACCAAGCTCCATCGGAAGAGACCGTCTTACATTTGACCTCCGCTTTTGAATGCACATCAATTGTGACCAAATAAGGACAAGATTTAAAGGCTTATTTACAAAAAGTGAGTGGAAGAATATAGTCCACAAAGTTTGTGCAACAGAAGGCACACCCTCTAGCTGGACAGTCTAAAGCAAAGACAACCATCAAATAGCCTGAAAATGTGAGTTACACCAGCAAAGCCAATGGCAAGCAACTGGTGGAATGCATTCATAGGCCAACTTTCTGAATGTCCTTGGCAAACTAGACCGCTACCCAGTCTGGTAAGCATCGACCTAAAAGCTGGGCAACAGTTTCTTCAAGTCTTCAATGTTGACTTCAGGTCTTGTAATGGCCTCATTGGCAACTGTCACCTGGAGCGTCCTGTCTGAGCTCATGCAGCAATCACAAAACTAGCAAATTAAGACACTACAGGCACCAATGCATAGAAAATATTTTTTATCTGCAAGGCAAACGTTAATATAGAGGGAGCAGGTAGTTTAAACTTCAGAGCAATTATATTAATGGCCGTTCATAATTCCTTCTGAGTTCTTTGTTGTAAATCTGTTGCCCTGTACTAAGTGGTACTTCAGATATTGGTAACGGAAGAATCAGAATTTGATTCAACTTATACAATAATGGTATACTTGAATCTATCTGTAAGTATAGTATGGGCTCTTGAATTCGACATGCATTTGTCATTAGTGTTGCAAAGTATTACACCAGTCACCACTTTGAAATTCAGCTGCATTCTCCATTGAAAAGGCATTTTTCTTAAATTTGCTAAGAGACGTTGGCCTCCGTGGATGTATCCACTCCAAATTACAGTGTCTTAGGATAGTTAGCTATGGTTCGGCATGCCACTTTTCTTTCATTGGTAAAAAAAAGTTAAGGGCAGTGGCGTAACATTGGCCCCTACAACTCCTATGGTGTGGGTGTCTGATATTCAGGGGGGCCCTCAGCACTGTACCCTGGCCTGACAGCTACTGATTGAGTTAGGGGGTTTCCATGTATCCGGTAGGGGTCCCCATTCAAGTGTCATCACGCCACTGGGATGGGATCTTAAAATGTGTTTTCTCATTTTAGTCCCTCTAGAAAATTGCTCGAGTGTACAGCAAACACTGGTGAGGGGATTGATGCCATTATTGGCAGCAAAGTAGAACTTTACTCAAGCTTTTTTTGATGTTGTTAGTGTCGCACTATTCACTAGCTTTTGAGAAATTAAAAAAAAGTGCATGGTGAGCTTGAAAGCATTAACGTTTTGTATATCATGACAGTCTCCCATTTGTTGAGGGAGGGTTTTGCTGCTGATGCAGGTTTTGAAACTTAAACCCAAGGCTTCAGACGACACAAACCTGTAACATTACTCTTGTGATCATCATTATAGGATGTGGGCACTGTCCAAAAAATAAATATTTAATCATGCATTTTCTACTTTGTGCAGCATCTTCAGATTTATTTTACAATGCAGATTAAAAACTAGTACATAGTATAAGTCTCGCAAGGGGTTTCATAAATACTATATCAATTTCGCTTAGGAAAATGAGAATAAGAGGCCTTTTTCCCTGGAAATCTCAAAGGAAATAGTATCTACAAGGGATTTCGTTTATATAACAAGTGTTATTCCACTTTAGGCGGTTTAAAGTAAGTCAATAAAGAACAAACTTGAAAGTGTCCACCAGGACAAAAACAACGCAAATGAATTACAGGAGAGAGAGCACACGGTGAATCCTATTTGGTATCAAAAAATTAATTTGATCTGTTTTTCATCATCGTAACTTAGACAGGGTACAGAAAAGAAAGGGAAGGGGAATATATTCCCCTTTCTTTTCTGTACCCTGTCTAAGTTAAGATGATGAAAAAGAGATACAATTAATTTTTTATACCAAATAGGATTCATCGTGTGCTCTCCTGTAATTCATTTGCGTTGTTTTTGTCCTGGTGGACACTTTCAAGTTTTTTCTTTATTGACTTACTTTAAACCACCTAAAGTGGAATAACACTTGTTATATAAACGAAATCCCTTGTAGATACTATTTACTTTGAGATTTTCAATGCCCATACCTACAAGAGTTTACTGGGTTACCATTTTGATAAAACTTTTCCCCTGGAGGCAGCCTTGTGGTTCACAACATTGTCAGTCAACTTGGCTAGCATTGTTTACCACTCATTCAAGTCTTTATACTACTTGACAGTCCGCACACATTTCATGTGGATTTCATCTGTTCCTTTGTATCCTTCAATAACAGAAGGGAGAATTAAAACTTGAACGTTTTTGAAAAAAGTGTTCACCTGGGAAGGCCTTGAATGTTTGTTCAGGATGAGTGCTGCATGTACAGGCCAAGGTACTGATCTTTTCAGTAGCAAATGGAGGAACATTCTTGCATGTATACTTCAATATTTTTTGATATTCAGGGATGAAATCAAAATTAAGCAGCTATTACTGATGCATAAGGTTTTTGAATCATCTAAGCATTGCTCTATACGTTCCCCAAGTCTCCCACACAATTCCTCAAGCTATTCTTTTTAGGTTCCCAGATCTGCATGATAAAGTGGAATATATACATTTTATGGTTCCGCAGATCACTCTGAGCTTGTTTTCTTGCTTGCAGGTTATGGAGGACTGAAACTGTCAGGTCTGTTTCCCAATGCACATATTATCACCTACCTCTCACTATTTAAAATCCGACTCCTCTCTGCTGAACACTCTGCCAGCTTTTCCACTCCAGACAAGAACCAAATCCTTTTAAATCCATTATCTGTAGAAGGACTGAGTGTTGTCCCTAAAAAGTATGTTTGTTTCATGCTAAGTTGAGAAGAGACACTTATTTTTTAACAAAATGACTTCGTAAAGTACTTTAGGCAGCAGAACATTATGATATCTGGGCGTCCTGCTAGGTCAGAGTCTGTAGCTAAGTGTATGTAGTCCCTGACTTTAATCCATTAGCAAATTATTCTTGGCTAGGACTAAAGTGTGTTTTATCATCTCTGGTACTTCACTTCCCGTCAACCATCTGTCTAAGTCAAGCTTGTTTCGACATTATGCTATTTTAATTAAGATCTGTTTATTTAGTGTGAGTTTAGGAAACCTGTTTTACCCACAAAAATATGTCTGCCCATCGTGTCCCAACTAATTGTATTCAGACTCTTTCTCACTTGAGTTAGGAGGAGAATGTTGGCATTGTCTGAAGGATTTTGTACTCCCATCAGAATTGCTCTTCTAATAAAGACTTGTAGCTGTAGATTCCTTATCGTAGAATATTCCCCACGCCTCAGACTGGAGCTGGAAATTCTTCAACTGTAGGTGACCATGATCATCTCCATGTCGGCTGCGCTGGGATGTGCCCTGTGTACATGGAGGTGCCACACCAGCACAATGACGTGGGTTCTTTTTTAGGTCTCACGCCTAGCGTTGCAGTGTGCAGCGAGAGACTTTGTAGGGGATTTGAAAACGACCCTAGGAATTGCACACGCTCGTGGGTGTACATTTCCTTTTGGGCCTTGCTATTGGCCTTTGTGTGCGTCTTTTTTACTAAGACAGCACGCAATTGGCCAAAGGCGGGCGCATTGCTCCGCCCATGGCCTATTGATGTCTTACGCGCAGCAGCATAGGTTTCCAATTATCGTGCCCAGACACTGGCACGATAATTGGAAACATATGCTGCATCAGAGCTATGGGTATCAGAGCGCTTACAGTGAATCGGACCCCAAGGTTTCAGCAGGTGCCCTGAAGGCAGGTTCACCCTCTGCTGCAGTCGGGCCCTTTGAATCCGTTCCTGATGGGCCACAGCCTTCCCTGGCACTCCGGTGCAAAGGACCACTGCCCATGGCTCTGCCCCACTTCTTGGGACCCAGTTTTCCTCACTGAACCCCACCCTGGAGAGCCCGTTCAGTACTCCACATCGAGGGTTAAGGCTGGCGCATTCCTTACCACGCCACCAAACAGGGAATCCAAGAGGCTGGACAATTGGCAAGAGGATTTTGACGTCTGTTAGCCTTGCACTGAGATCCGTAAGCACATGTGCCTTTGAGCCAGTATTCCCACACACTTTGGGACTGTTGCGTAAGTGCTACCCATGTTCTCTGAGGAGGCCTGAGCCATCCAGTCCCAGGCTATTGCTAGATGGCAGTGACGCAACAAAGTTAACAATATCCTGCGGACTGGATACAGCAGACTCGCTATACAGAGTGATTGCTTCATCTGTGGCACTTTGCCACGCCTGACAAGTCAACTGTCTTTTCAGGGGATGTACGTGCATCCTTTATGGTCATGCCCTTCAAAGGCAGTTGCCAGTTTGGCGAAAGGCAGATTTGGCTTTTTGGATGGCAGGGCCACTACCTGGTCGTGACTCTCCACAGTCCCACGCCAGCGGTGTTCTGCCTTTTGTGGCTGCTGTAGACATGTCCTTTGGCTCCCAGCCACCACTTCCAGTGGACTCCACAAGCCTTTCGTGGACACTGATGTGAATCTCAAGGTCATAGATCTGCTCAGTTTGCCACCCCCCATGGCAGCCTCTAAACCTGTTTAATGTTCTCGTTGATGGCAACTGGTCTGCAGCAGTATCCAGCACTCATTGCCTCGATGGCAGTTGATCACCTTACACACCTGGGTGCTCAAAATTGTTCAGCAGGGTTATTCTTCAGAACAGCTAACGGAGGACCACAACTCCATGTTGTATCAGGAAGTACAGGCTCTTGTGGCCAAAGGTGCTATCTGGAGGGTGCAGACATCAGAAGTAGGTTGTGGTTGCTATTCTAGCTACATTTTGGTGCTGAAGAAGGTTGACGTATTTTGTCCTATGCTAGACCAACTTCCTCTCAACTGGGCTTCATTTATGAGGTTCTGACATAGGGCAGTGCCACAAGGAATCTTGCTGCGCTGCCCTACGTCAAAACAAAAGGTCAGGAATGCGCTGTATCTACAAGGTATGGTGCGTTCCTGTCCGCTTTCCCTGCACTGGCGCACAATGGGCTGCCATGCCCCATAATGCCAGGCTGCCTGTGTTGTGAGACTGATTGAGTTTGTGCAGGAAGGGACACCTTCCTGCACAAAATCGACAAGTGGCAATTTACTCTTTCTACGTATACTGCAGACTGCAGCACACACAGAAAAAGGAAAAACAAGAGAAGTTAAAACATTTCTCCTCGTTGTGCCTCCCTAACTTCACTCATGGGGCATTAACTTCTGACTCATTCCCAGGTTCACAACACCTCGTAAATCTGGGAATGCTTCAGGTTCCATGGGTGTTACATGAAACACCCACAGCAACACCCATGAAATGCCCCTTTCACACAGTTTTCTGAGTGGAAGGGGCACATATTTATAAGGCCATGAAAAGCCATGTAAAGTGGCTTTATGTGGCCTTGTAAATATGCTGTGACAAGTTGTGCCACTGGAACGCCAAAAAAGTGACGTTCCTGCGGCACAAAAGTGCAATTAGGGCCTCATAAATGAGGCCCAACTATTTCCTGGAAAAGGAGAAATTAAAAAAGCTTACGAAGGCTCAGGTCCTGCCTGCCCTGAACTTTGGAGACTGGATGGTAGTGCTGGATTTAAATGACACATAGTTCCATATTCTCATCCTGCCTGCCCCCTGGCATTACCTGTGGTTCATAGTGGACCAAGAGCCCTTTCAGCTCGTTATGCTCACTTTTGGCTTTACCAGCGTCCCAAGGGTGCTCACAAAGGTGATGGCGACCCATCTGTGGAATTCACGAGGTTAGTCTTCTGTCTCAACGACTGGCTGCTGAAAGCGGGCCCGGCCCAGGCAGTTGTTGCCCACAGCGAACTTCCTGCATTTACTGTGGTTCACTATAAACATGCATAAAGTTACACCTGACCCTCACAGATACTCCATTTCATCATAACTATCATGGACACTGCAGTTCTGCGCCTACTCTTGATGAGCAAATCCTGGCTATTCAGACTACGATGCCAAGAGAGGCTGCTAGGTCTCCTGGATCCTGCTAGTAAAGCATGCGCACTGGCATATGTGGGCTCTGCAATGGGACCTGAATCCCAGTGGGTATAGCATTCAGAGAATAGCTCCGACCTGGTCCAGATACTGTAGGGAACTCCAAAAGACATGCCGTGGTGGCAGACGAACAGCGATTGGGTCTGCGTTCTGCCCCTCTCCCTTCTCCACCCAGACCTCCCAGTGGGTACAAGGAAAGCCTCGCTACCATCCATCAATGGGAGGGTGGTTCAGGTGTTCATTGACACCACCACCGGCATGTTGTATTGCAACAAACTTGGTGGGGTGGGGTAGTGGACCCAGTGTCAAAAGGACTTGTTCCGCTGGACACACCTGGAACGGCAGATTATTTTCCTGGTTGTACAACAACTGGCAGGCTCTCTGAAAACCATGGCCGATGAACTCCAACATTGATGCCAGCGCTGCATGAATGGTGTCTCCATCCGAATGTTCCTTCTGAGATTGGGAAGAACCATGGTTAGATCTCTTTATCACCGCCAAGAACACGCAATGTTAGCACTTCTGCTCTTTGGGTTTTCCAAAATGCTGTTGCTCAGTGACATATTTTGTCTTGAGTGGAGTTCAGTTCTCTAGTACGCCTTTCTGTCGATACTTTTCCATCCTTGAATTCTAAAGATCAGGACAGACTGGGCTCAAGTCACCCGTGTGGCTTTGGATTGGCCACCGAAAGTGTGGTATCTCGAACTCCTGAGCATGACCATCGGTTTTCTGGTCAGGCTGCCCCTGCGGAGGATCTCCTGTCTCTGCAACAGGACAGAGTTCTGCACCTGAACCTGTGCACACTCGCCCTCATGCGTGGAGTTTGAGCGCTGCAGTTGACAGTTTTGATCTTCCCTCAGAAGTCTGAAGTTATTCTAGATGCCAGTATTCCATTAACAAAGCCTAATTACGCCTGGTTTTGAGCCAGGTTTGTAGCTTGTTGTGCTGAAAAGCATATTAATCTTTTTTCTGCACCTTTGCTTAGGGTATCGGTGTTTGTTTTATCTTTAGGCTGGCAAGGCTTTGTATTGTGCACGGTTAAAGGCTATCTTTTGGTCATTTCGACTTTCTTACAGTTGCTAGATCAACCCTCCTTGTTCAAGTCATCTCTTTTGTCTTGTTTCTGAAAGGATTTCAAAACGTTTAAGAAAAACATTTTTAAATGAAAAAAGCTGTTCACAATTTTAAATACATTATTGCATATTTTGTTACCACCATAAAGACCGCTATAAATGTACCCACTAGTCCGCCACAAAATGAGGAGTATACCTGGGACGTGTTAGCTTTGGGCGCTCGTGGATACTACAGCCTCCGTCACACCAGGCAGCAATATGTAGTTTCACTAAGCCACCGGGATGTAAGGCTGTGCTGTGACTAGGCAGGACTCAATTTCCCGCCATCCTCTCAACTGCCATCGAATAGTGGTATGCGATGCTCCACTTTCACTTCCCAGGCCGGTTCATTTTGACTTTTAAAAATGCTTCCCAGTGAGATGGTGCACCGGCGGGCGTAAGGTGACACAGGAATAGGTGCCTTCAGTAGGGCGAGACGTTTAATGAAGTAAATAAAGGAATGGTTAATATTTTGTAAGCGCATCTGTATGAGAACACAAATGGATGTTGAGTACATGTTGGTGTAGTACTTTTTGTCTTGGTCTTTGTCCTTATTTTTTACTTCAAGGCTCCCCTTGTCCCATTCCTCCATGAATAATTCTTGTCCTACAACTTGGGTAAGATTTGAGTATGAGTGTGAAAACTTCTTGCATGATGATTAACCTTTGAAGTGGTGGGTATGCTGCCTCGTGTGGCATGGCTGTATCAAGCGAGATGGTCGTTCACCAGTCCATTTCACATAACTTTGTTTTTTAAATACTCTAATGGCTGATGACTGATTAATACTACTTAAACAAATGGTACTTTGTTTTATGTCTTTCTAGGAACATACCATATACATTGACCAGCAATTAGGAACTGGTACAGTATGACTGAGTGTACACTCATTGAGTGTTGACACTATCCTCAGAGAATCCAAAAGGGGAAGTACAGGATCCCAGTCCTGAAGAAAGCCCCGGACCCATGTGTGGGCACTTGTTGGTTCTGAAGCATGTCAACCTGAATTGGACACGTGCAACCTAATGGTGCCTCAAGTCTCCCATGTTTGTTTTAAATCACCCCTACACCACCAATTAATAAATAATCTAATTATAAAAGGCAGGTGTTTGGGTTTTTTAATTCTTAGGATCCCCATTCCTCAGACACATCCTTGAACAGTCCCTCCAATCACAAGGGCCGCCCGCCACTAGAGTATTCTCTGGCGAGCGCGGGATAGCCAACGATAAAACATGACACCCAAGGGAGTGTGAGGCCATTCTAACGCTTTTCTTGAAAATCATTCTTTAAGGTCCTTCCCTTAGCTATTGGGGTAAAAGTTATCTGGATAATGAATGGAATGGTGGATGTCTGCTTTTCATAATTTGAGAGCCTTAGTTTGGATACGTTTGCTTTTTGGGGGTAGGTATGTGGTCACACACATGGACTGTTTGAACAGGGTTCATGCCTTCAAATCTCGTTTTCATCTTTGGAGACATCTATGGTTAAACTAAATATTAGACATCGTTTTTTAAACTTAGTCACCCCCTAGGTTCTCTTCTTAATGCCTGTACAGATGTGATTAAATCAGTTGGTGACATTAGGGTGCAATAAGCTAATGTAGGAACTTCTAACTTGCTTACCTGCATCTTAGTCCCTCATATGTTATTGGTGGAAATTGAGCCTCAGTGAAAAGAGCAGTGTGGAAAGTGCCTACATCTGACGATAATCCTGATAGTCTGCTATTTACCCTGGCCCACAGATTCTTAAAAAAGTGATCTCTGAATCCAGCTGGTCAGAATCTGTTTCGAATTTTCAGTCAACCCTGCCTAATGCTTTTATGGCATATATTGACAGGAGCGTTATTTTAAGGCCCCTCTTTCTGGCAATGTCTTTTTTCTATTATGTGTATCTTAATGTAACATTAACCAACTCCACTTGGTCGGCATGTACTAACTGGCAATAAGTCGTCTAATCCTTTTGCCAGAATTTTGGTGAAAATCTGTGTTTAAATTAAGAAGAGATTGGCCTGTAGTTTCTACAAAGGGTGAGGGTCTTAACAAGGATTACGTATTGGAGATACTTTTGTCTCTTCCATGTAGAGACTAACAGAGTGTGCATCAGCTATATTGTTTATCAAATCTGGTAAGATGCTTATGAGGATTGGACTAAGAGTTTCATTGAATCAAGCTTTAACACCATTTTGGACAGGATTTTGATTTCTTAAAAAAGATGATGGCTTGAATATTATCTTTATCTGTAATGGGGCATCCAGCTCATCCCACTCGTCTGATATTAGATTTGGCAGTTTATCAAGATTTGGCCTTTCCAGCTCTCAATCTGAGCAGTTCCATTTCTTTGCTCACACTCTGCCAGTGGACAGCTCTGATTTGATTTCCATCAAATCAATGTGCCTGCCCTGCTTTCAGCATTTGCGAAAAGACTCCCAGCCTTGCTCACTCCCATGTAGAATTTTAGATCTCGCTTCGCCAAGTGGTGTATAGCTCTGACCGCACCCATTGTTCTTTTTTCACCTTATCACTTTACATCAGAGAGAGTGGGACATTGTTTATGTTTGAACTTGCCCCTAAGTTCTAAGTTAACTTCTTCGCTAATGCCTCTTGTGTTATAATGTTGCTGACTCCTCTATGAACTCAACATCACTACTGTGTAACATGAGGGAGTATGTGCCACAATCCGCTGGTGAATGGTTTGTTCCTTGCTCTCTCCAAATCCACATATGCAACTTTCCAACACTCAGCAGTGACCATGGGATGGGTTGAGGATGGAAAACAACAGCCATTTTGTGAACAACAGAGAAAACTTTGACCCCTGAACACATCTTATTCTCTTGAACTCCCCTTTTCTTAATCCTGTTGTGTCCAGTACTGTGAATTTGTTATCACATAGACCGTGTTCCCCTACATACTCTAAGCCACTGTAGTTAAAGCTGACTTTCTAGTAGCCTTAATGCTTTTCATGCTCCTCTTCAGCAAGCACCACCTCTGCAAGGCATTGCCATGGGTCCCAGGATGAAGCAACCCATACTGGGTCAGTTTCCAGTCTTCTGCGTTTGCCTCCCCACTGACATTCCAGAGCTGGTGTGTGTCTTCTCTTCTTACTTCCTGAATCTCTAGCATATCTGTTCCTGTCTGTGCTGGATATCTAACCACTTGCTGCCATACAGGACATTGCATGTGAAGGCCCCAGCATCCTCTCCACTGCAATTCTGTTTCTCTTCTCTTTATTCCCAAAATGCTACACGATTCTGTCAAAGAGCTGGTAGAAAACACGTTTTTCCAGTTGAGTATCGGAGGGAAAATGTGGACGATCGCTAACCTTTGTTCTAGAGAACAACCAGATTATATTAGTAGCATATTACCTACCCCGAAAGTCGGTGAGTGCCCCATGTAGCCTGGCTACCTTCTCTTCTGAGCACTTCTTTTCAGGCTTTGGCTGCTCCAGGGAGATTATCACAGTGAATTACGGGGTATTCAAAATTGACTATTAGTATGGATAGAGACAAAGAAGCTGATGGCCTCTTCAGAAGTCTATGCATAGGTGTTACAGTTAATAAGGCCGTGGGTAAATGCAGTACTAAAAGTAACGAAGGATTGAGAGAAGTTTATTCGATTGGAGAAACTTAGGAAAGTGGAGATGTCATAATGTTGGGATGCTGCCACATTGAAACAATACCTCAGACTTGAGAGAATTCCTAGAGGTTTGAGGTCTCAAATGATCCTAACATACGATGAACTTTAGGATGATTTATTTGTGCATTCAGAACAGGAACTTATCAATAATTCTACAAATGTAATGAATATTCTGATCAAAAATGCGGACAGGAGGCTTGTTAAACTAATGCAAGACATAGAGTTAGTGGGAAAGGAAATTCTAGCATTGAATATGTCTAAACCTACCAAAAAGAACTGTGCAATACTGGAAGATGTAATGTGTAAACACCTGGAATAAGTAAAACAACGAAAGGCAAGGAAGTTAAAGAGCGATTAAATAGATTATAATAATGGGTGGGGTTTTACCTTCGCCAAACGATTTGATCATCTAATTAAGGCTGATGATTGACCTAAAAGTAGCTGGAGCTCTTTTCATCATAGTGGGATGTCAACTCCCTCTAGCAATGTATCTAGCAGCCAGAATGGGGATTTGGGTGAGGGATTCTCCAATATGAATAGAGAGTACTTTTTTAAGGGAGGTCATTCGAATAAGAATGGGAAATGGAGACACGAATGCCAGAACAAGGTCAAAAGAAGCACTAAGATCAGAAGGGGTACCAGAAAAATGGGGACAACAGGAAGAAAGAAGGGGTTATGCAGATCCGGTCATGGAAAAAAAAAACGATGTTGGTTCCCGTACAGAAAAGAGTCAGGAAGTGAATGTGATTAACTTGTCAAATGTTATATTAACCCTGAACGTGTACACAGTACTAAAATAGGGTTTAGCCGTTTGTCCTTTATGATGTAGTAACTCATTTGAAGTAAAGATTAATCTGTATAAATTTGTGTGACTTGAAACTAAAGACTTTTTTAACTTTGCATCCACAGAAAACCAGAACTAGTATAGTAGCCACAATATTTAATAACTTGACAATACAAGATGGACATGATACTACCACACTTCTTTTCCTGACAGATCATGAGGAAGATCCCCTCACTATGAGCAGGTTACTAGTGAATGTAACACAGATTTAAGTATAGAGCATTGCCTGAAGCATAAATCTAAGTGGACACCGTGTAACAGTATTGACTTGTTTTTATAAAGCAGTTAATTATGAATTGGACACCTGGACGGACTATTTACAATGGAAAAAGAGGACTCTTTCAGGATTATTTAACTAGAGATGAATGGGTGGCTTTAAAAACCTTATGCGACAACAAAGATCTGATTGTATGAGTGGCATACAAGGGTGGTGATATTCTCTTAATGAATAAAGCAGACTATGATTGTGAAGTGTATTCCCCTTTTGGGAATTGTCACTAACTATAAACGTTTGGATAACAACCCTATACCTGAGGTCACCAGACAGATTAATGGTAAACTTAAAAGTTGGTGGGGTGCAAGACTACTTAGGGATGAAGAATATTTCTGTTTAGTGATTGATTGTCCATGTTACCCATGATATACCTTGCCTAAGGTTCAAAAGAATTTACAGTTTTCCTCCGGGAGACATATAGGAGCTTATTTACAAGCCCCTTGTGCCACTCGTACCTCACTTTTTCCCCATATTAAAAGTGACACACCTGCGGCGCAAGAGGCTTGTAAATGAGCCCCAGAGGGCCTGGAATAGGTGGACCTACTGAGAGACTATCACTATATGTAGATGTTTTTCTAAGGACATATGTGAAGAAACTTCCTATTCTGTATTCAGGATTCTAAACATCCTCAGTCTACTGAATGATGTCACATCGGAAGTTGGAATGACAATGGTGATCATGGGTGTGGTCTTGTTATACACTAATATCTCACATGACTTGGGTATTAAAGCACTCCAGTATTTTCTTAACACCAGATCTATTGAATACCTGAAACACACAAAGATGCTTATGGATATGGTCAGACTTCTCCTTGATAATGATGTTTTTTTGTTCAATGGTTCTTGGTTTAAACAGTTAAAAGGAACAGCAATGGGTTCCAGATTCGCTCCATCTTTTGCCAATCTCTTTATGGGATGGTTTGCAGCAGAGTGGATCAAAGGTGTGAAAGAAGTCAAATGGATTGACAATATTCATCACTGGGGGAGATACAATGACGGTTGCTTTATGATTTGCACAGGGGACCTAGAGCTCTTTGATGCCTTCTGTGCGTACTTGAATGGTAATAATTAGAACATGTCTTTTACAGTTGCACATAGTAAAGAAAGTATGGTGTTTTTGAACTTGGAATTGTTTATTTATGGGGCTAGAATATGTAGCAGAATGACCAGAAAGGTTACTTCATGCAATTCACCTTTGCATTCGACTAGCTCTCACCCTAAACTACAAATTATTGACATCCTTTATGGGGAAATGCTGAGGACTCGCAGAAGCTGTAGTGAAAATACTGATTTTGATACAGCCTGTTGGACATTGAACGTTTGTTCCTGGACAGGGGCTATAACACAATTGTGGTGGATAAGGTGAAGAAAAGCACTTGTCACCTCTCCTAGGTGTCACTTCTTAAACAGAAACAGAAGGACTTAGGGGGAAAGTTAGAGGAAATCCGTCTCATTATCAACTATTACCCTGATTCAGGCAAACTACAGTGTATTAACCCCTCCCATGCTCATGACGAGCTAAGCTCGTCATGAGCCACAGCGCTCCGGTGCTCATGACGAGCTCAGCTCGTCATGGCCCGTGGAACGCTCAGGTGCGGGGAGAATTCCCCTGCTGTGCTGAGCGTTCCACGGGAGCTGGTGCACCTGTGGCAAGCTCAGCTTGTCATGAGCACAGGAGCGCCGTGCCTCATGACGAGCTGAGCTCGTCATGAGCATGCGGGTGCTGTGCGCGCCCCCCAGCACAGCGGAGGAATTACCCCCGCAGCGAAGGGGTTAAGGAAACATCTGCATTTTCTTACTGTCAATAAGGATTTACATCCATATGTATCATTTACACCTGGTCAGCCCCAGCTATCCACAAATAGCATTATGACAAGACTGGCTTACGGATTACAATAAAGGTTTCCATATATGTGGTCGTTGTAGTGTATGTAGGTGGGCACTAGAGAAGACTTTTTTTTTTGTTACAGTGGCACTGGCAAACACCAGATTAAGATGCACATTGATTGTGGTACAAAATATGTAGTATATGTGATCAGGTGTCAATGTCACAAAAGTTATGTGGGAAGTACAATTAGACCATTATGTGAACGTATGTCTGAACATTTTCATTCAATAAAACAGAATAACATGAAATAACCCACAGTTTTGTATAACCGTGATTATGTGACTTGTGGTTATCCACATCATTTCAGGTCCTTGCAATTGATCATATTAGATTGGATCCGAGAGGGGGTAACCGGGAATTCAAACTAAGATGATGTGGACCGACTTGGATCATGAAACGAAATTGGTGGAACAAGGCCTGAATATATACAGACTGTTCATATTTGCCCTTAAGTGAAAATAAATATGTATTTTTTTTAATTTAAACTTTATTGTTTAATTAATTAAAACCATAACAATTTGATGTATATCGCACAACCATTATTAAAATTTATAAGATTCTCATTAAGATAGTAGATGATTAAAAAAGAAATAGAACAACAAAAACAAAAGAAACATCTTGTAGATCAGGAAGTAAAACTCAATAATTTTCCTACTGTTATTCACATCATTATAAAATTCACAATGGCAAAAAGTCAAATCATTCTCAATTAAAATCTTCATGTTGTTTAAGATGTTTCTCAAATGCCTGCAAGAACTTCACCAACTTGCAATGTATTCGAGGGGCAGTTGCGTCCAGGCTTCCAATAATGGCAGATCTACATGTTCGTAGCCTCTCAGTCCGAAAACTATGTTTTAAAAATATGTCCGTTCCTTGGTCAACATCTTGCAGTGACAAATTATATGTGTTAGATCTTCTTTAGGGCTGCCACACAATCGACATGAAACAGCTGCATGCTGTTTCCAAGCAGGTTCCTCAGCTAATGTCGGAAATTTGCCAAATCTCAGTGCCATCAGCTTTCTCTTAATAAAAATTGAAAAGGTTGATTCCAAGTACAGTGCTGGGGTTAACGTCTTATAACCATTTATCACAACCCAAGAGTGGGAACGATGGGAGAAGATTTCTTTATCCAAAACCATTGAATGAAGTTTGGCCACTTTATTTAGCGCCTGTTTCAATACTGCAAATGACAGATTTTTATCCCAAAGAGTTTTTGAGCACGTAGCCTCAGAAGCATGCGTAAGGAATTGATTTGCTTTTGATTTTTTGTGTGATTTCAGCTCTTGCCATAGGTAGGTATTAAGATTATTATTGATTGCTTTTTGCTTGATCTGATACCACACCCTGATGTATGAATATAATCTGCCCAGTGTTTCATTTTGTAAACCAAATTCAAGTCGCATTTGCGCTGGTGATGACATGCTGGGTAAGCGAAGAACCTTTTTATAAATTTTGGTTATTAAATTGTTTAGTAAATCCGCATCCTTTCCATGCATTGCCACGCTTGCATACGTCAGGGTTGGGAGAACTTTGTTGGCCATCACGATTAATAAAGGTTTAAGTGAAGGACCTTCCAATTTTTTTGTCAAAGTACTTAATCCAAATATCAAGGCTCCCGCTCTTTGCGTCAGATATTTCTTCTGATCTTTTAAATAATGCGTATCGTCTAGAAGAAAACCCAAATATTTGTATGTTGAGACTTTCTCTAGTGGTTTTCCTTTTAGCCAAATATCATGATGTGATCCGCGGCGGTTGGTTATCAACATGGTTTTGGTTTTTGTGACGTTTAAAGCCAACTTGTTTGCCGACAGAAAAGCTGAGAGTTCGGTTACTAATCTGGTTAGGCCCACCTTCGTTAAGCTCATGAGTACTATATCATCGGCATAAGCCAGATGGTTGAGATGTAAATCACCTAATTTCGGTGGATGAGCATTACAATTATTCAGTTTACCGGAGAGATCTGAAATAAAAAGATTAAATAAATGAGGCGCAAGGACAAACCTCTGTTTGAGTCCAATCGATGTAAAAACTTTTCTCGACAGCTGTGTGCCATCCCCTATTTTTACTTGGGACCAGGTATCAGAGTAAAATAGCAGCAAACCCTTTAGAATACTCTCCGGTATGGCCCATGCTCTCAGTTTTGACCACAATAAATTACAATCTACACTGTCGAAGGCGGCCTGAAGATCAATAAAACACAAGTTCAGATCCTGTTTGTTACTCATGCACTTCTCCGCAATCATAGTGATGGATAGGATATTAGCTGTTGTTCCTATCCCCTTCCTGAACCCCGTTTGATTAATGGGGATCAGCTCTTTTTCACTTGACCATGTAACCAGATCGTTTAAAAGAAGCAATGCAAAATATTTTGCCTCAACGTTCTGCAACGCTATTAGACGATAGTTGTTCGGATTTGATCTTTCACCCCCTTTATAGATTGGCGTAAATATGGATCCTTGCCAGCTTTCGGGTACTCTGTTGCTAATTTGCACATCTGCAAACAGTTCCACCAGACATGGTCCCCAAAATTCAGGTGCAAATTTGTACGCTGCTTGTGGAATGCCGTTCGGGCCTGGCGCCCCATTAGATTTAGCTTTTTTGATTACTTTAATTATCTCTTCCGTCGTATATAAGTTATTCTGAAGCTTGATACTTAGAACGTTGCAAAGATTGATGGTCAAAGGTTGACTCCCTTGTTCTTCTACGGAGCACATTTTATTTTGACTTATTGGACAAATATCACAACTAAAGAGTTTTTGTCATAGTATCTGTAAACTTTGTCGCAAGAAGCGTTGCCCAATCCGATTCCTGCACATTCGATGTAAGTACGTTACAGGGTCTTGTTAGCTGATTTATGATTTGCCAAAATGTATTAGTGTTCTGAAGATTTGAACAAAAAATTATTTTAGATCAAAAACTCACATTAGTTATCCTTTTATGTTCCCAGACCCTATTTTTATGTATGTTTCCTTGCGCACAAAAGGTGGCCCATTGACCTGCACAACGGTCAGCAGACTGTAACTTCTTTTGAGTTTTTCGAAGTTGTCTTCGCATATCTTGTAGCTCTTTCGAGTGTTTTTTCAGTGGTCCGTCAGTGCTGGCCTTCATAATAGGTAACTTCATTTTTTGTTTTAGTTTTTGCAAGAAAAGAGACCATGCTTGGACCGCTACATTCCCGATATCATTCAATGTGTCCTTTTCATTTGTGTTGGACCAATTTATGCGTTTCAGGTTGACAGATCTTAGATGACCTTCTAGTATGTATGACGGTTCCAATCTCTCCTTATTAAGGTTAAATATGGTGTGTTGCATAGCACGATCACTCAATAGAGTAAACTCTATTTGAAAGCTGATTACCAATGGAATTAATGAGAGGCTGACCAATGTGAAGTCCAAGGTAGATTGTGAATGTGGACCATGGTACGTTTTACTGGGGGGTTGGTCTTCAGGAAACCTCCCGTTCAGTACGCGCAACCCAAGAAACTCTAATTCAGTCACTAATTGAATTGCTAGTTGATCCTTCCATGTTCCTGGACCACCTTGTGTCTGTTGAGGAACACCCCAATGGATATTATCAGTGGTTAACTTATCATCATCTTCCGGAATTAGGATCAGATTTGAATTGAAATCCCCAGTAATTATGATATTGGATAGCGGGTCTGTAGTGCGTAAGTCCATAATAACGTTGCACAATATCACATTCTTTGACTTTTTCTCCTTAATTTTAGGTTGCATGTAATAATTAACCAAAATTGTTGACTTGGAATTATTGATGTTTTGATCTGTTAGTTTAATCAACTGAATACTAGGATCTGGTGATTGTAGTTGTACTGAGTTAATTTTTAGGGATGTTGACACGAATACTGATAGGCCGCCAATGGCACGGCCATAGGTCTTACATTTTTCAGCAGCTACACTATGGTGTATAAACCCAAATAGGGCAATTTCTTCCCGTAGCCAGGTTTCCTGTAGCGTGATTATGTCACATCCGTTCCATTCTGCCAATGGTGATCCACCTTCTAGTAATCTTTTTGCGCCCGCAATATTCCAAGATATCACGTGTATATCCTTATTTTTATCTTGTTTCTGTTTACCATTGAACGGTCAGACCTTCCATTTTGCATTTAACATACCAGGAAGCCATTTCCAGTTATCCATAGTGTTTTGCGATTCCCCGTAACCCCGTTTTGTTTCTACACATGCTAGTGGGGATTCACTTCTACCATTTGCGTTGAATAGAATTGAGTACACAGGCTTTTGTTGATTTGTATGTACATCGTCAGTTTTCCTGATACATTGAACTCCAGCCGACCTCTTCAGTGGCGGTGGGTAGCGTGGGGAAATTTGATGAGATATTTGAATACCCCAAGATTGAAAAATATCCAATTTCCCCATAATTGCTTCAGCTATTTCACTTGATTTCCAGGTTGTCAAAGTTTGATCAGTTGATGTATCGTTAAGACCTTCGAGAAACTGAACTAGCTCAAGGTCGGCTGTTTTAATTTCTTTAAGGTCCTCAAATTCAGCCAATAACTTCAGAATATTGCTCCTATTCAATATATCGTGGGCCCCCTGTGGCTTATACTCTGGAGACCAAATTATTTTGTGCAACTCTATTCCGGATTTGGGATTGCCTGTCCATTTTGAAATACCAGATTCCGTCTTTGCTTGAACCACATCTGGATTCTTTACACAAAATTGTAATGATTTCTGCATCAAGTTACTTAACTCCGTGTTCGGTCCTTGATGTTCATGGTTAAGTGAATCCTTTCTGATTTGAATAGTATGATCTATTATTAATTGCGTAGAGGAAGCTGGAATTGCCTTTGGACCTTCATCACTACACGCTGACATTTGTGCATGGCTAATTAAACTACTTAGGGCCGTATTTTTTTCTGCCGGTTGTTCGTCTTCCTGTGATTTGGATGGTGTTGATTTCAAAATGGTGCTACTTGATTGCAATTGCCCCTCCTTATTATCATTATCCGAGTCTTGGACAATGACATTGTTAGGCTCGGTCTTATGCTTTACTATTGACTGCGTGCACTGGTCACCAATTTTATTGCACTTTTTATAAGAATTTGGAGTAGACAAATGATTTGTGCTAACCTTCTCAGTTTGCTGCATTTTTGCAACGGGTAGCGATTTGGTCACCGTGCCTGATTGCTGATGGCTTTTAGGTGCGTTTTTAGACAATGATTTTCCTCCATTAGACAGGTCATTGCTTACTAATGTGTCTGCATGACTTCCACTAGTGTCAGCATTTTTAAATGGACTTTGTTTCAGGTTGGAAAAGATGGGATAAACTCCATTACCCAGGTTTGAAACTGCCTCGCTTTTCTTGTTTCTGGCTTTCCTCTCTTTTTTCCTTTGTCTCTTTGTTAGCATTTGCTTTGAGGTCTCATTATTTCTAGAGTCTTTCTTGTCTGTTATGTTAAAGACGTCACTCATATTGGTCTTAACCAAGGCCGTATTGACCTCGATGGTAGTTAACACATTTGGGGTATTTTCATCATCCTGTAAGTTTCTTTCAGGTTTAGGATTAATCAGACCATCCAACTTCTGATCCGCATTAATCAATCTTTGATTTAAGGTTAGAATCTGTTCAAGGATGATGGCAAGAGAGCTCCATTTGTCCAAGACGGGGCCACACGTGCAGGAGGATTGTGACTGGTAAGTATGTGCTTGTGCCCTGTTTATTAGACTATTCAAGTTGTCCAACTTTGTATTTATCCCTGCAATATTGGATGCAATAATGTTAATTAAGTCGATTTGAATGTCCAACTTGTCTGATTGCATTATCAAAGTTGTTGTTGACCTTTGCAAAGCTTTTAAAAGAGGGGCAACCAGATTCACAAACGCCATATCCATTTGAGATTTAGACATGAGTTCCTCTTTCGATGGATCCTTGTGGATTATGTTACCTGTTGGCAAAAAAAACGCCCTGGGACCCATTGGCCTCTGTGGGTTTTCAATGAGGCGCTCGCTGGCCAGATACTTGTCCTCTTTATGACTCTCCGTTACTCCTTCCCCCTCTAAGTCCCCAATTCATAGGAAGAACTCAGCCGAATCGTCCTTCCATTCACTTTTGTATATTGGTCGACTTGTATTAGGACTGAAGGGGGCCAACTCGTCAGCGGCCGATTCCATTGGGGCCACGCCTTTGTCATCCCGATTTACTGTAGAATCGGTTAAAACTGTTAACACTGAACTTGGATTGGTAGTTATTAGCATTTTTGGGGACTGCAGTTTTAATGATGTCATTAGTTTGTCCTCAGGGGTAGTTTGTACTAATGCTGCTGTTATAACTTCAAATTTTTTCCCCCAAAGACCTGTTACTTTTTATATATTTCCTATAGCCTCCAACTGTTCCGTGTGTTTGCTGGGATCACAAGTATCACTTAGTTGAGTGCTTTGACTTCCAGGGGCTGTTATTGTTGTTGGTATTAAAGAAGCTTCATTTGGCATGGCCGCCACATGGTCCACCGGAGATGTCATAGTAATGGGAGCAATTGGTGTTAGTAAGCCCAAAACTCCCTCCGTTGGAGAAAACAAAGCAGCCCCCGGGTCTTTCAAAAACTGAAATCGAGAAAGTGACGTGTTTTTATTTTGAATTGACTTTTCAAAGAGAGAGACAATTGGTGAAATGAGTGGATTCTGTATTGGCGTATTTGCCTTATTAGCATTCGGCTTTTCCAATCTTTTCCGTTTAAGGGCACCTCGTGTGGCTGATATCTTGTCCCCTGGTGCCTTCCTCACTTTACCAGACCTCATGGTGAGACTAGATGATGTAACTTGATGGTACACAATCTTGACTTTTGACTTTGCCTTGATCCAACCTTTCACAGACAATATGCAAGATTAAATGAGGCCCTTGCTGAGCCCCCTTTCCAACCTTCAGGATGTTTCACAAGGAGGGGCTCAACAGCTCTTGCATCAGAACTTCCCCAGGTGGACCAGGAACCATACGGTCCTCTTTCACTTAATTCTGAGCCTATTTCCAAGGCTCTGGGCTCCTAATCGTCCCCACCAGCAGCTCCCAGCTCTCGGCAAAGACCTGGCTCCTCGCAGATCCTCAGGGTCTAGTACTTCTATACCCCTGGGTCGCCGTGCTCCTCCCTGCACTCAATACAGCAAGTGGATGGTTGATGATTACTAGGCGCAAGTGCAAGGGCGCGCGAGTGCAAGTGTACAATTCACCGCAATCCACTGTACACTACTATTTGTCAAATCAGCCCTCTGCCTTGCCACGGGGCTCACAAGTCATCACAACACAGGGGTTCAGACCCCCAGCTGCAGCCTGAACCGCCGCGTTCCAGATCACAAGATCACAAGCGGCTCCTGCCGCAGAAAGAGTTACCTTCAAATCGCAGGACGCCGCGCCGAGTCACAGGCGGCTCCTGCCGCGATATCCGAGCGCCGGCGGCTCCTGCCACGTTTCCTTGCTCCGGCCGCAATTCACATCCAGGGTCTCGGCGGCCCCAAAAGCTTCGGCCGTGACCATGCCGCAGTGCCCGGAGGGATGAAATGCGGTGTGTCCCAGTCAGGCTGCCCAAACGGCACTGCCTCCTCCCGACTTGCGGCGCTGCACTGGACTGCACTGCTGGCCGGAAAACACGGAACGCGGAACACCACGCGGAAAATAAATGTGTAGTTTATGCAATTACTCTTGTTTTTGCCTGAAAGTGCTGTGGGGCTTGGGCTGTCCAATATGGATGATATGTATTGTGTCTTGTGATAATCCTACACGAGTTCTATGAGGAGAGTTGCTGCTTTAGTTATTTTAATGCGCACATTCTGGGTATTGGACTTATGCAATGCCAATCAGTCCCTCAGCAAGTGTTTGGACTCTTGTCCATATATGTACTTAGCCAGTTTCTTTTCTTTTGTTATATGTACTAATATATTTATTGTATTTGATATTGAGAAAGAGATATTGTTAAAGATACTTGTTGATTTTTTTACTCTGTATGGCCAGTACTCTTGCTATTAATATTCTCCGAGGCACATTATGTGAAAACTGTAATATAGGAGTATATAGATGGGACACTGCATGCTTGCATCACCCTTTTAGTTTATCTGTTCACCCTGGGTGCCTGCTCACTTTATGTACTTGTCTACTTACATTCCTTAATTTTTGCTTTTAAAATATTGCACTTGACTCCTTTTGACTGTAATCTGCTCAATTTCTGTGCTAAGATGGTAGTTCCGTGTGGGTACCTGTTGTACAGACACAGCGTCCTTTCTCATATTGAAAGGGTATAGATTATGATTTCCGACAGTGTTACTTTACTGATGTATGTAATATTGTGAAATTGGGCCAATTCAAAGATGGCCACCGGATGGTTCTAGTGTCTTATGTCACTCGGATTGGATCGCTGAAGTTGAGCATACAGTTTAAAATGATTCAGATGGCATTTTGTTGATAAACAGTAGATATTCTGTGAATAGGAATATGGATTAGGTCCACCAGATCTGTGTAGAAGAAGCACATTTTCTCCGAAAAGGCTTCCTTCTTCCGTTCACAGCTCTCCTGGGCCAAAAATAGACCCAGAGAACTGTTCAACATTACTTGAAATCAAACCGCCCCCGCCCCCCCAACATGTCGGCCACCACGAGCAAATGCGAAGAAATAGCTAACTTTTTCTCTTAAATAATTGCCAAATTTGACCAATCCTTCACTCTAACTCAAATCCCCCTGAACCCTCTCTGTTCCCTTGATACTTTTTCAACACCCTCCTCTCTGCTCACACACCATGTGTCCTCCCCACCCCCACTTTCCTCAACCCTTCCTAAATTCCCCCCCCCCCTCCCTCCCGACAACACTCAGCTCAAAAACAACACCTCCTGGCTGAATTTTCACTCTGTTTCCGAACTAGAAGTTTTTAACATCCTGTCCAATTTAAAACCATCCTCCCACACTAAAGATCCTCTCCCATCTTCCCTCGTCCAACACCTAAAGCACGTCATTGTCCCATATTGGACCAATATCATTAACTCCTCCCTTTACTCAGGGTGCGTCTCGGCCTCCCTCCAACTCGAACAAATCACCATTCCTAAAAACCCTAAGGCCGACCCGAACGACCCCAACAACCTCCGCCCCATCTCAGACCTTCCCATTCTCTCTAAAGCCCTGGAAAAAATGTGCCCATCAGCAATTGGATAAACATATTGACACAACCTACTTGACCCCCTAAAATCCGGCTTCCGTAAAGGCTGTAGCACTGAAACTGCATTGCTAAATATAGTTGATGATATCTACCTTGCCCTAGACAATGGCGGGACCTGCCTACTCATTCTCCTTGACCTCTCTGTGGCATTTGACACAGTTAACCATTCAACCTTACTCAATACACTTAAATCTCGGTTTGGCCTTAAAGGCACCGTCCTCAACTGGTTCAACTCCTATTTCCAACACAGAACCCAACAAGTAAAAATCCAAAACTGCCTATCTAGCCCCACTTCGGTCTCCCTTGGTGTCCCCCAAGGATCTATCCTCTCTCTTGCTCTTTTCAACCTATTCATGGAACCTCTTACCCTCATTCTCAAACAAGCCAGTATTAACTATCACCTATGTGCTTATGACACCCAACTGTACTATAAAATTAAATCCCACTCTGATGTAATGCACCTTAACACTGCCCTGACCAATATCCAAACCTTGTTCTCTTCCAATCATCTCAAACATAATCCTAATAAAACTGAAATCATTATTTTATCTTCTAAAAAACAACCCACTTCCCATCCAAACATGGATCACTGACCTTGATGTCCTAAACTGTCCACTCTCCCTCTCTGAATCAATAAAATCCCTCGGCATCTCCTTCAACAGTAAGTTGCCGCTCAACTCCCAATACAGAAAACTCGGCAAAAGGAGCACTGTTTACGCTCCAACATCTCAAAAAAATCAAACCCTTCATTCCAGCCGAAGATTTCAAATCAGTTGTACAATCCCATGTCCTCTCAAAAATTGACTCTGGTAATGCCCTTCTCTCGAGTTCTCCCAAAGTTCACCTGGCCTCCCTCAAATCTGTTCTAAACCTAGCTGCTAGGCTTACAACTGACTGCAAACGTTCTGACCACATCTCACCGGCTCTTAAGACCCTTAAATGGCATCCTATTGAAGGCAGATCCTCCTATAAATTAGCCTGCATTACACACAAAGCCCTCCATCAAATGACCCCGCTCAACCTTTCAAACAAACTCAAAAAAGCGGGCAGTGCCCAACCGATGAGAAGCACTAATTCTCTCCTCCTCCTCCCCCCTCTGCTAAAAAAGAAAGCTGCACAATCTCGCTCCTTCTCTGGTAAGGCACCCAGCATCTGGAATGCCCTCCCTAAAGATCTACGTCTTAACCCAGAGGTCTTCAAACGTTTTTCGCCCGAGCCCCCCAATCTAAACCTTTTTACATGTCGAGCCCCCCCACCACCACCTGACAAAAAAGGTCTGGAAGCTGGCACTCTGCATAATTGGTGGCCATTCCCTCCTGCAGAGCCCAGGTCGAATAGGGCAAATAATATTAAATAAAGGTAGAGTGTTTAGTAAACTGAAGTTTTGGAACTCCATGTGCTTATTCTAAAGTTCAAATGAAAAGTCTCCAAGAAAAAAAAATAGCACAACTAATTACATTGGTGCTTTATTTTTCACATAAAACACAACATTTAGGATAGATTAGCAAAAACACTCTTAAACACAGGTGTGGGGTGCATGTCTTTCTCCACAGAGACAATGTGTGGATGGGTTCTTGCTTCTGCCATTCTTAGGTTGAGCTCCACTTCCAGTCTTGAGCAGTGCCTTGAAACAGGAGTGCTCACAAAATGTTGTAATATATTTTTTGCAGTTTTATATAGTGCGAACATGACCCAAAGGTATTGGAGCGCTTCACAGGAGCATCTTTTACATTACACACGCACACATTCATTTTTTATAAGCACAGAGAAATTAAGTGATTTGCCCAGAATCACAGGATGTTGAGCAGACATCAAGAATTTATCCTGGTTTCCAAGCTCTACAGTCATCAACTCTGGCTGTTGTGCCACCTCCTTGCCCCTAAACAAGATATAAGAAAAAGAAGTTCCACATAACATGCTTTCTGACACAATTGAAAAACTGATTATCTGGAGTACGGCCAGGTGTTGCCATGCTTCTGGTTTTAGACGTCACATGGCTCGAGGAGAGCTCCAGTGCTACCTTCAACGGTGCCCTGGAGTCGAGAAAGCCTTTGTGAACAAATTTACCATCTGGAAGGGATATAAATCAAATGGACAACTTTTAAGAAGTATAGAACCAACTTCTGAGTGCTTTCCTAAACATCAGGAGATTGTCCATAGAGCACAGCACAAAGAGAAGAGAGTTGCACAACACAGCTGCTTGGACTGAGAAGGCATGTCTGCCCACCCAGGCATTCTTAAATTTAGGTACAGTGAGAAGATTAGCACAGGCAGAATGCAATTGGCGCTTAGGCCTATAGCATGAGAATCTTCTCTGATGAAAATGCGACCTTAACTGATGTATAGTTTTGTGAACCATACACAGAGATTTACATTTCATTCCTTTAGGAACCGGAAGCTTGCGCAGAATGTTGAGGGCATCAGAGGATGAAGAGTAGCAGGGGTCAAAACAATTCTAAGTTGCAGGTGCTGTTTGAATATGACAACGCCATATGCTGTGGTAGTTTGGTGCAATGAGTTGCAATAGGCTAAGCAACCTATAATGGAGGATTGGACTACCCGAGAACAAAAATTAAATTGAAGAAGTGGCAGGATTTTGCGGTGAAGCAGCATCAAAGGAAAACAGGAAGAGGACAGCTTTTTAACATGTGTAGCAAGCAAGAGGTTTTCATCCACATGTATTTCAAGGGTTTTAATGGTAGGAGAGGCAACAGGAATAGGATTGCTAGGTGGTGGCAATAAATCAGAGGCTAGTGATAAGTGTGGACTATCTAAGCAGCAGGAATGGATTTCTGTCTTCTCGCCATTTAATTTTAAGGAGTTACAACCCAGCCATGAGGAGATATCACACATGGAGCGATGAAAAAACTTCGGGAGGCAAAGGGGTAAAGTGATCAACTGCTAAGATGATTAGTCAATCAGCAGTGCAGTCCATGAAATTGATTCAATGACTTATCAGTTATGAAAAACGTCTCAAATAGATAATAAATAATGTTGGGCTTAAAGAAGAGCCCCGGGGAACCCCTTGCCTCAATAGTCTAGCTGTGGACTAGAATGGTGGGAGACAGTTTGCGTGCCGTCTTCCATATAAGAGCCACACCAACCAAGAGCCACACCATTCAAGCACTACACCTTGAATTCCAATTTCTAGTAGTCTTGAAATCAAGATGTTATGGTTCACAGCATCGAAGGCAGCGGGGAGATCAAGCAATATCAATGCCATAAATCGACCCTTGTCCGCTGCCGTTCTAAGATCGTTCAACACTGCCACTAAACTAGATTTGGCGCTGTGAGCTCTCTAGAACCCAGACTGAACCAGGTACAATAAACCAGAACCTTCCAAGAAATCTGAGAGAAGTGTGTTACTATGTTACTCAATCATCTAGGACTGACACTAAATGATAAAATGGGTTGGGATACCCAAATGTCTAGGGCTACCCTAGGGCTTTTACAGTCTGCGGGGGGGATCTTAAAAGTGCAGAAATCTTGTGTCCATAAATTAGTGAGCGCACCGCTGGAAATATACAAGGTTCAAGCCAGATCTTCCACTCTCTATGGGGCGGAACTCTGGGGGCATCGACCAGCGAGTGAGATTAGCACAACAGAGAATAATTTTATCAGACAGTTGCTCTCCTTACCTAAAAACACCCCACTAATTCCATTGAGGCTGGATTTAAACCTGAGGCCAATCGCAGATGCAATTGCCTCACGTCTGCTTCTCTATTGGCATAGATTGTGGAGTGTCCCGGAGCTCGAGTGCTATAGAGAGGAACTGAAGATTGTGATGGCCTGTCCGGGTGCAGGAAGGATTAAGTGGCTATCATTCATAAGTGGCCAGGCGTCTAGGATTGGCATGGAGAATCTCTGGTCCAATCCGGAGGTCGCGTGCCAATCCATTTCGAGGCGAACCCTGGCAGAGACCATAAAACATCATAATTTACACGAAGTTCTTCGATCAGTGAGGCCTTCTAGCCTTACTGATAGTTTTCTAGATTCCAAGAACGCTTACAGCTTCGAGCAGGAACTAGATACTATAGAACCGGTCTTAGCTAAGAAACTGTATTTACAGTTCAGATACGGCACACTACCCCTGCATTCTTACACAGATAAATGGAAAGTGGGTCCAGCCCGCTGCTGTCCTGGTTGTGAGGATCCAAATGAGTCGTTAACGCATGTGATTTTGTTCTGTCCTGCTTACTCCGCTAGCAGAAAGAAATGGATTATACAGCTATGTGTGAATTTAGGAGTCAGGAATTACTTAGAGTTTTTTAGAATTTTAAAATCTGACACTAATGCACTGATAGTTACCGCTATTGCTAAATTTCTGTTTTCCATGTGGTTAACAAGACGGAGAATGGTTCGGAAGCAACAAGGTACCCTGGCTATAGATAGATAATCAGTTTCAGGGCCACTTGGGCTTCCAATGTGCTCTAAATTTTTAACTCATGTATGTATAAATTATTGTTTTAGTATTATAATTGCTATCCCATAACCATATGTTAACCTATAGATTGTATACATGAAATGAGATGTAACCTGTGTATTAGTTATCTTTTAAACATATTTTTCTTCTTGTTGTACTTTTATGGTTCATAAACAACCGAAATAAAGTTAACGAACGTATATAAAAAAACGTTACTCAATCATTTTCACTAAGAAGTTTTTAAGAGGAGGAAATAGGCCTGAAATTACTCAAGATTTCCGCGTCTGCTGTTTGTTCTTTTTCTTCAAGCAACAGAACTACCTTTGTTCTTTTCCAGTCCGCAGGGACTTTACCTGTCATTAAAGAATGATTACATAAGGCTTGAAATGAGTCCACTAAAGAGCCAAAGCTCCGGAAAAGACTTTTTGTCGCATTCAGTGTTTCAAGAATGATCATGGCATAATACTCAGATTTTGCCATAACAATGAGTTTCTTATAAGATCTTACTGCAGTTTTCAGTTCCTGTTTCAGCCTAACGCTCCCGCGTAGTTAGTGCAATTAAATTAGCAATCTTTCTGCATAACTGTCGTCATAGTTCTCTTGATTTCACTCCACTTTCTTTAACTCTCTACCCCTTCACTCTCTACCTCACTTATATCTCCTCATTTCTTAGAACACTATTCACCACAATATTGCCTACTTGTCCCTCAAGACTTCACTTCCAATCACATCTGTTCAATAGAATTTAGCACTTTAAAACAGCCGCACCCGAGTACTTCACAAGTTTTTAAAAAACCATTTCGCGTTAACGAGGCTTTCTTTTTTTCACCCCTTCTTAGAGCCCCTGAATGTCTACTCTTCCTATTGCTGGAAGAATTAGCCCCCCACCCTCCCCCACTGTTGCGCCTCTTGCCTCTGAGCTTTGACTCCAGACACTCTCCACCAAGCCCCCAGCAGCTGGAGCTGCAGAAGCCCGGGCTGAGACACACGGCTCGCGAAGGTGAAGTGATGGGGTGAAGTGCGCGCCCCCCCTGAAGAGATGCTGCGCCCCCCACAGATTGAAGACCTATGTCTTAACCCCTCATAGTTTCAAAAAAGTCCTTAAAATGCACCTGCTCAACAAATATGACGGTCCATAATCATTCTATTTCCATACTTGCCGTACAATCTCTTCCTTTTTCAATCTCCTACCTTCCCCCTCTCTCCCACCTCTCCTGTACTCTACCACCTACTCGCCCCCTACCGTACCCATCCTCACCTCTTGTGTCCCCCTCCTTTCAACTCTCTCCTAACACTTTGCCACCCGTCCTTTTCCACACTTGCCTAACCCTTCCTCATTGACAAAAATGAGTCTAGCTCCTTTTTACTGTTTAATAATTTGTAATTATTTCATTCATATGTTGTTGCATATAGCTTCATCTTTCACTTTGTATCATATTCAAGATGTGTTACTCATTTTGTTCTTTAAGTCTACCATATCTTAATGTTTCATTTCGTTACTATTTGTTTTGTCATCGATGTACTATCGTCTTTCCAATGTAAAGTGCTCTGATACCTCGGGGTGAAGCCAGCGCTATATAAAACCTCTTAAATAAATAAATAAAATACTTAAGGGAAGGTTAAGACGGCGCCTATGGTACACCCCATTGCTTGTTGCTGGGATGCTGTTGATCGGTAAGCACAATGTGACTGGTGCCATTTAGCATTAAGTTTGCGGGTGCATTGAGGACTACAGTATATGCTTTATACACATGCTCGTGTAAATTGTGTCAGAAGGGACGCAGTCTGGAGGGAGGGGTTTATTACTTGAAAATTATAACAGTGATAGTGATTGATAAATTGCATGTCTTGTCTTTTGACCACAAATGAGCGGAGCACATGTTTGGTGAAACATTGTATTAATATATTACAATATATTGTTGGGACTACCATGGAGAATGGTGTTGGTAATTTTGAAGTTTATGGACTTAGTAATATGAATAGAATTTTTGACTATATGCATTCTTATACAGGATAAGACTGGTGACCAATATTGTGAAAGACATACTGGCCTCTCTTAAACTTACTCCAGCACAGTACATATTTGCAGGGTATTTCTTATTTGTCTTTTCTTCCTTTTTCTACTCTGTTTCCTTTTTTCTTCTTTTTCCTCTTTGTTTTTTCACGTAGGTGGTGGTGTTGCAAACATAGGGGCACGCTGATAGTCTTAGACTAGATGGTCTGTGGTACTGAAATAATTTGGGGCATATTAGCAAGGTGGGCGATATGAAATTATCGCCGCTTTTAAGGCCGTTTTCAGGCGAGAAGCAGCGATAATTTCATCGCCCTATTAGCAAGCTGTCGCTAACAGCAGTTAGCGACAGTTTGTAGGCGATAGCGAGCGGTTTGGGGCCCGCTTTGCATGTCATCGATATTTATAGCTAATGACATGCAAAGTGGGCGTACCCAACCTGTTAGCGACTGAAAGCAGGCGCTAACATCGCTATCGCCTATTATCAACGCAGGCGTAGCGATTAAAAAATTCGCGCTAAGCGCGAATATCGCTGAAAACTAACGCCTGCTCAGACCACTTCTTAACCTGTATATTCAATGGGAGGTGAATATTCAGGTTAAGACCCTATTGGGTTTAATGCCTGAATATCGCTGGATTTCCAGCGATATTCACGCATTAAGCCGCTATCGCCGGATATTTTATCGCATTTGAGATAAACGTTGCTAATAGCACGTTATCTCTACGATAAAATCCGGCGATAGAAAAAATGACACTAAGCTTATTTAGCGATAAATATTGCTAGTTGTTGATAATATGCCCCTTTGTTTATTACTTTAGGCACTTTTTGCATGATACTTTAGTCTATTTTTCTTCTATTAGCACATCATGTTGTAATTATGTTCCTATATATTTATATACATGAGATTACTTGCCTGTATGGACGGTTATTCTAGGTCTAGGGTATTTTTCTCACACCTTCTTGGACTCATTGACACCTTTCTGGTGGATAGTGGTATGTCCTTAGTACAACACACTGGCAGTTTTCATAAAGGTTATGTCTGATTTCATATTACACCCCTAGGAAGTCAAAACGACGAAACACGTGTTCGCTGTTCTATTCTTGACTGCATTTTCTGTGTATCTATTTCTGATGAACCACAGGATGAAAGTGGAATAAAGAAAACTTGAATTTCATGTACTTCAGAAAATTAAATGAGTGACTTTTGAGTGCTCAGGACTCTTCTTTTGCTTCTACTCATCAATATTCCTTTTTGTGACCAAATGCAACGGGTCGGGTGGTTTACATATGTAGATCTTATATCAGCAAAATAGGACTGCCTTGAAGTGTGATATTTTCTCTGTATCACAATGGGGATCACAATGGAGTGAATTAATACCTAAGACATCCAATGGTATGGACATATGGTACAACTGCCATGTTTCGGCGGGTCACTGCCTCTTTTGTCTCTGAAACAGTGCTCACCTGCTTCACCTACAGATCAGCTGCTACCTTGTATATACACTGTGTCTCTTTCAGACAGTATACCACCATTACAAGACGGCTCAATCGTTTCCTCTGGTGGTTGGTGTGGGCGGAGAACTATGTAGTCTACTCTCCTCAGCTGCAACCCCAGGCCTTCCACATGATGCTTGGGCCAGGTCCAGGAACAGAAATGGTCGGAAGATCCCAAGGCCTGGACAGAGACAAGGATCAGACAACCAGGACCATTATAAGTTTAAACACACTACACGCATCTTGCACGTTTAGGCAACACGTTGTAAACCTCTGAAACGGAGAACATGTAAAGTATAACATCATAAAGAACAAGCATTTGCAATGCAATAGGTCTCGCAGTTGTTAGACTTTGAGCCATTGGCATTGTAAATGGCAATGTCTTTTATTTATGTGTTGGTTTTTAAAATGTTAAATAACACATAAATAAAAGGCAGTGCCATTTACAATGCCAATGGCTCAAACTCCAACAACTGCGAGACCTATTGCATTGCAAATGCTTGTTTTCTTTTTCTGTAATTCTAAAAGCATAATTTTGTTTCAAGAAACTCTATGTACACATTTGTCTCCACATCCAGATTTGTTGTTTTAAGAGTCCTCTATTTTCAGCACATCCTTCAAATTTCTGCCATTTTGGTGTTCTTGTGTTTACTGTGCATGGTTCAGGTAATCCTAAATATATATAAATTACTGCACCTGCCTGTGTTTTTGCCCACAACTAACGAGGCGGCTCGCTATCTTTCATTCTGACTGCAGCATGCGTGCCCCCCCCTTCCTCCCTCCCCCCGCACTGCTTATCTTCCTGTGAACCACATCTAAATCCAATCGCCGGGGGTTGTTTGGCATTATCGGAGGTTTAGGGCTATCTCCTTCTCGCCTCTGTTCATTAGCAGTCCTCTGCTTCACCCTCTCGCTGCCAGGCCCTCTCCTCGGGGGCACACGGGGGCTCCTGTGCCAGGCTGTGAGTGTTCCACGTGGGATGGTTTTGAAGGCGCGCGGCCTGGCTCTTGGCATTAATAATAGACGCGCGAGAAGCTGCCTTTCCTTCTAGCCTGTTAATGGATAGCCCTGGTACTTCTTGCCAGCCGCTACTCTCGGAGTGACGGCTGCCCCCGCCGCCCCCCACTGCCGCGGCGCTATCCGTGTCACTTTATATTACCCCGATCATTACAGACACCTGGCCGCGCCCGTGCCCTCGCGGCAGGGCTGGCACACTAGCTTTCAGGGACTGCGAGGGGAGATGCGAGTGCAGCCTGGCACGGGCATGAAGCGTGAGGCCCGCGCTTCTAGTGCAGGGGGCACACGGGAGAGGGGTTCACAAGACCCACTCTGACACAGTACATGCCCGCACTGGGCCTCTCTTCCGGTTTCACCTCACTGCCTGGTACTTGATTCTGCTAATTACAATTATGCGGTGAATGCAGTGGTTTCCGTGCTGCCTGTAGGTGGCACGGACTAAAGGAATCCGCGGAGCCACACGGAAAGGGGTCAGGGTGGCCCTAATGCCAAGCAAGGCTGGCGCCCTGAGCCCACCAGAAGCGAAACCCACTTTCACAAACACAGCGGCCGAAGGAACAGGTCCCCCTCAGTGCCAGGGGCAGGGCCCGCCCACCAGCCTTCCGTTCTTGTACTGTGCCAAGAAGCCCCCTCCGCTTCTGGAAATCCCACACCATGTAAAGTAGCGCGCCTGCTGAGGCAGAGGCGATCGGGGCGGGACGGCCCAGATGCAGTTGGGTGCCCAGTGCCCACCCCTGCTAATTTCACCGTACGGACTCCCGTTACGGCGCTCAGACCACGAGGTACCCAGTGCCCACCCCTGCTAATTTCACCGTACGGACTCCCGTTACGGCGCTCAGACCCCGACCAGGTGTCAGTGTTGTGACAAGGCCTGGCTTGTGTTTCTGTGGCTGTGGGGGGGGCTCGGGCAGGGCTCTGTGATGGAGCTGCGTCGGTCCTGGGTCAGGTTGCCCGTAGCAGTAGGCTGCCTGGTCCCCACGGAGGAATTCCGAGTTTCGTGCCATGGGACTGCCCAAATATGAGCAGGGCCCTCTGTGGCTTTCGTGCATAGAGCTACTTTTACAACAACGCGAACCGGCTCTCAGCCCCTCTGGGCGCTGGCACAGAAAGCGTGTTAGAGGAATTATGTAACATTACATTTAATGGCATTACACATGGCCTAATTGTCTACAAATGTGCGTGACTTATCGAGTTCCCACAACAAAAAGAAGCAAATAAATCTCGAAACGGCTGGCAGAGGGACCCAGGGTTCAATCAGCCTCTGCTACACGGATCTCAATATTGCCACAACGGACTTCATTGCAGCTCAGTGCCTGCCTCTTTATCAGCGCGCGCCCCTCTGCAGACTCCCCCTGCATTCCAGAGAGGCGCGCGACGCGATCCGGTCTGCAGTGGCATGCTGTGGAGACGAGACCTGGCCGCGCGCACAACGTTATCCTATGGGGGAAACGCTGCGCGCGGCCAGGTCTTGTCTCCCTTCGTCGGTCTCAGACTGCTGAGACGACGACTATAGTTCTCAGCGCGTTCGTCGTAGGCGAGCCCTAAAAAGCTTGATAATTGCAGTTATGTCCACCAGCCAATAAGGTGTGCATTGAGGGTAAAAGCAATGAACTGCAAAAGGCAAAAGCATTCCCCCCCCCCCCCCCCCACCCACCCCAGACTTAGTCACTGCAGGCAAACAAATAGCCTAGTTGACACGGTTGTTGTATGAATGAGACATCTTCACACTCACTGAATTTAGAATGTGTAAATATTGTAATTAATGACACTATTTAAATTGTGGAGCCATTCACAACATTCTGCACATGTTGCTGATAAAATGTGTTGATAATATTCTACTTATGTGACATTCATTTTAAAGCGTGGAGTTCTGGAATTTGCTGGTGGATTTTTTTTAATACCCTCAAAGGTTCAAAAATATATTCAAGACAATAAATGACACTGTGTACATATGTTTTTGTCCCTTTGTCAAGAATATTTCTCAATTTGAACAGTTGAAGTTAAAATCCTTGGTTTTATCTATGTCTGCACAGGTTTGTATCCATGGGTAGCTAGACTGTTTAATAATAATCAATTCCTTGATCCTCTGAAGTGTGGAGAGCATGGAAAGTACAAATATTTGCCAAGAGCAATCCATTGCAGATGAAAATCACACGACTACAGAATGTCAAACCCTTATAGTAAGAATCCCCATTAAAATCGTGCTTATTTCTTCAAATTGTTCACTAACGTGAGGGTTGGCTTCTCGGTAACTGTGCACACTTTCGGTCAGATGTTGATTGCTCCTAACCATTCTTATTATTTGTTTTATCCATAACGTTGCTATAAGATAGTCGCCATATTTATATGAAACAAAAGGGATAATGTTGTTAAAGACAGGTCAATTATGGCTGTGCTCTCAAAGGAGGACTTGCATAATTCAGGCCGAATTAATTACCAAGAGGTGAACTAGTTTATGGGTATAGTGTGATGAGTGACAGTGTTATTTTTCAAATGTAGGCCAGCCAGTAAAATATCCCGCTTTTTACAAATCAAAATCTCACAAGATCGTGTGTTTCTCGAGACTCACTCATTGGGATTTCTCTTTTTTTGGTACATACAGATTATCTGTTGTGATTTTAGAAGCTTAAATTTCTTGGGCATTTGGAATCTTAAATACAATTATTTACTAAATCAACTTCAAAATGAAATTATTTCTTTGTTATAGTCCCAAGTTTCAGTTGTGTGGCTTATTTGTTTGGGGAATGTATCATTACCTAAAGGAATTTTTGTGTTACGTCCTTTGGACATAATTCAGCATTAAGGAACACTGATCACTTAAAGTTAATGATGTTGTAACCTGTGACAATTAAAGCATCAAATGCCTGAGGTTTATTCTGTCCAAATGAGAAAATGTTCTTTGACAACTGTCCAAGCATTCTTTCTCTTTCATAACCGTATAGCACTGTAAGTCCGGAAACTGTAAGACCACAAATGACCCATCGGCTGACAAACCAAGCCCATTAGCTTGTTGAAACATCCAAAACTTTAATTGGTCACCAGGATCAACATGCTGGAGCTTGCGCAAACAGTTTCCTGGTCAGAATCCAACTGGTCACGTTGCTGATAACCTAAGCTTGTGGAAACATCCGAAGTGGGACAGAAATCCGGAATTAGCCAGTGGAACTCTGTTCATTCTGTAGACTCCTCAGAACCTGTTAAAGAGGTAAAGTATGTGTAATTTCCAAGAATACAGCAAAGATCCACCATCTATTAAGGCAATACTCAAACTTTATCATTGAAATAATTCAGTCAAACGCATTAATAGAGCATAAGGGTGGGCTATAAATATCATACAACTTGTCAGATGAGTCAGGTGGGATAATCCCTGCCTCCAAGTCCTTAATAGAATTGAAAATTCTTAGGCAGGTTAGCTAGAAAATGTTTTATTCTAGGTCAGGACCGGAGGCTTTGGATCATGCTTGTTCAAAGCTGATTTGCCACCACTGAGGCTACATCTGCATTAGGTTTGCAATCGGATGTTTTAAAAGTAGAATCGAAGGACCAATCAGCAGCCTTCATAATGTCTTGTAGCTGACAACCCAGGAAAAAAGATTTGGAGGCCATTGCTCCTCTGACGGAGTGAGCCCCAAATTTACTGGTATCTAGACCTGCTTCCCCTAAAAGCCAATTAACCCATCTAACCAGAGTGGCGAAAGAGACCGCATTAAAAGGCTTTTGGAGGTGTACCAGGGGCAATATGGCCGCCGGCAGGCCGTAAGGGATAGTCGCACTCTCCCTCTCCTCCTGTGGCTATACTACTTTTGGACCCTCGTTGGTGTTGTATCCTGTGCTGTGTAACAAACATTGACTAATAATGGTTAAATAGAGGGAGCTTTACTAAAAGGATCGTCTGAGATGGTAAAGGAGCAATGCGACGGCTTCAGCTGTATAAACTATACCTGAAAGCTCAAGGGAAAAGTACCCGGTGTGCTAACGGCGTAATTGAAGTCATAGGGACTTTATACTGTTACAGTTCTCTTTGGTGATACTCCAAGCCGAAAATGGCCCCGAAACCTCAGCGGGCACTGAAGGAGCTGAGAGACTTGAGGGGGGAAAGAGAAAAGGAGAACGAAAACGACAACGCGGTGCACAGCGACCCCGGTGCCCCAGCTGACAACTTGAGAGCAAAATCCAGGCTAAAGATGCAGACACGGAAGGACGGTACACTTGGTGTGGAGAAAAGTGACAGAATTCCAGAAAGCGTGACTAAAAAAGAAAAAGAAAAGGAAAGGAAGGCAAAAGCACTTTTGACTAAGAAAAGCGCTAAGGATCGGCTTACTGATTCAGAGCCAGCAACAGCGATTGAAATGGTAAAAGAGACGGTTTTCCGGCAACCTACCCTGCTCGAAGTTTTCTCTGCGGGAACAACACTTCTTCCGAGAGCCGCTCAGGACCAGACATCTCTCCCGCCGCCGTCTCTCATCTGTAACGCGGGATCGGAGACAGTCGGCGGCAGCAGCATCCAGGCTGAGAGCAGCACAGTGCGTTGCGAGCAATCGGCAGTAACGGAGACGCAGGCCGCGGGCTCAGCATCAGGAGCCCAGAACACGAATGTCAGTGATGTGTCGGCGGAAGGCTCAGCAGTCCCCACTCCTATGCCGAAACAACGTGCCCATCAGGACGAGTACCGGGGGCTCCAAGCAGGTCAGACGCAGGTACAAGGGCAAACACGGGGGGATGGCGAAGATGCGAGGTCATTGCTAGAAAGTGTGGAACTTTTGAAAAAAGGGGAGGCTCAGGAGCACGCTCAGGTACGGGACCTCATAACTGTTAATGGAGTATTGACTGAGGCTGCATCTCATCGAGCAGGGTCATCGAGTGGGTCTTGTATAACCACACCTACTGAGTTAGGGGCAAGTGGAAATGTAGTTGAATCTACCATGATCATGGGCGATGAGCTGCTAAGACAAGACGCTGGCGGTGAGTCCGGGGTGAAGAGCCTACCTGACCTAGGGGGTCTAAGGGAAGACAGGGTAGACAATGGATAGGAGCATGCCACTGAAGTTCCTTCTGCCCAAGGAATAAGTGTACCAGGCTCACCTAACGATGAATGTATTTTCTCAGTCAACGATGAGGAAGGAGCCTCTGATACGGATGTAGGCTCAGGATTAAGCGAAAGCGGTAGCATTGAATCAGATTCAGATGAGACCTCCCTTTCACCAGTACAGCAAACTGGAAACTCAGGGCTAGAGACATCAGAAGCTGAACGGGCAACGGCACACAGGGCCCCTGTGCGTCGCAAGTCGAATAGCACCAAGAGGATGACACATATGAAAGCACATAGCTCGCTAAGTCCAGCACAGAGGGAAGTGGCCAAGAAATTAGACTGGGACTACTCTGCTACATCACAGGTTTACCCCGAGGGTACAGGTGCCAGGTCTCATCAACTCGATCAATCACTTGGTCGCAGTTCTAATCCTAATCCTAATTCTAGCGCTAATTTTGATTTGCTATTTGTAACTTTAAAGCAAATGCAGTGTGAAGCAAGAGCTGAAGGACGCAGAGCTAGACATGCAAATAAAAAAATACAGGGGTCTCTGCGAAAAGTCAACAAATTATATGCAGACATGGCTGGCAGAGTTGCAGAAGTTGAGGATAGGACTGGGAAGCTGGAGGATGTAGTCGCGAAGCTCCAGATGGACAAACACGAGCAGGAAAAAACAACATCGGATGTTCTGTGGAAGCTCGAAGACTTTGATAACAGGCAAAGGCGAAATAATATAAGATTGCTTGGAGTGGACGAAGGAAAGGAATGGCAAGATGTTCGAGCATTTGTGGTGGAGCTGTTCAGAGGAGCATGCCCTGAAAACACTAAATGGGACTGGGAAAAAGAGGTACAGCGATCGGTTTCCCCTGGCCCAGAAAAACGGGATTACAACCGGCAAACCAAGGGCGATATTGGTATATATCGGGAATTTTCTGGCCAGGGAGGAAATATTGAGTAAGGCAAAGCCAGGGGCTAAGAGAGTTTACAAAGATGTAACATTCTTCGCCCGGCCGGATTTTTGCCACACCACCGTTGAGAGAAGGTGGCGGATGAGACAATTAATAACTCCTTTTCAAAATCTTGGGTGTGAAGCTTATTTGATGTTCCCATCTCGTCTCAAAGTACGATTCAATGGGCAGTCTAGGGTGTTTTACTCTGAAATACTGGCTCAGGAGTACCTCTCATCACTGAAGGAGAGCAGGGGCCAGAAAACCCAGTCAATGGCTTTAGTACAAGTCAATCGGAAGGCTCAGAAATAAGAGATCTCTAGACCGCTAGATTAATACTAGCACAAAAGGGTGATAAATGATACAAAGTCAGGATTAGCCCACGAGAAATAGACAGTTAAGGAAAGGGGGAGGGGGGGAAAGACGTCCTGGGGCCCAGGCTGTCAAACATTGATCAGGATTGACTTATTTGCCAGTAAGGGGGGGGGGGATCGCAAGGGTGGGGTGTCCGGGGAGGGGGAGGGAGGGGAAAAGGGGGGCAGGGCACGACAGATCAAGACAGCCACGAGTGTGGGAATGGTTTATCATGTTTTGCACAAACGAAATGATGAAAATAATAACTAAACAGAAGTTAGAATCAGATGTAAATGTCATTTGTGAAGGGGATGGGGAAGAAAAAAGTTTTTCTTTTTGTCTCTTGATTATATCGATGGTAATACATCCAACATTATTTAATGGTTATTAGTATAGTAATTTGGAACGTTAGTGGTCTGAATGATTCTCAGAAAAGACAGAAGATTGCAGTATCACTAAAGCGGATGAACGTGGATTTTATGTTGTTACAAGAAACTCATGTTATGGCCTCACAGGGGTATCTTTTGGATCAATTAGGCTTCTAGGTACTAGCATACTCAAAACAAGGTTCAAAACACAGAGGTGTCGCTATATTATCTAGGAATAGGAACTTGATCACTAGAAAGAAACTCGAAGATCAATGGGGTAGGTGGGCATTAATTGAATGTCTTTGGGAGGGAGAGTGGTTTACCCTAGGGATAATTTATGGTTCAACGGAGGATGATCCGGAGATTCTTGAGTTTTTAGATGTGGAACTAGCCACTTGGGCTCCTCGTGTCATACTGGGGGGTGATTTTAATATTAATGGAGTGGATGGGTTGGGTGTAGGGTCCTTCGGGAGATACCAGGGGAGGAAAAAAAGAGTGCATCGATCACTAGGACAACTGGTAATAAACAACATGCTTTCAGATGTTTGCGGGAAAACAAGACCTAGTGACAAAGGATTCACATACTACTCTGCCCCCCACCAGGTGTGTGTGAGACTGGACTACTTTTTTGCCTCCAACTCATTGATCTCTTGTGTTAAGATTGAGAGACTCCCCCGAATACTGAGTGACCACAACCCTTTGGTTCTAAGGTTAGATATAACAATTAGGGTCAACAAGGAGAGAATCTGGACTTTCGAGACAGGGCTCCTGCAGGACCAACATTACATACTGCACATGACTCGTTGGATCAAAGAGTTTTTTTAAATTAACAGGGGCAGCACGACTATGGGGATAGTCTGGGACACCTTTAAGGCGGGAGCACGTGGTGAAACCTTAAGCTTCAACACCCATAAACGAAATCTGGAACAGTCTAGGAATAGAGATCTGGCGAGGGCAGTGTTGGACGCAGAGGAAGAGCTACCTCACTGTGTCTCAACAGGGGCTCCGCTGGATCAGGCCCTCCTAAAAATAGCAAAGGTAAAAATGGAGGCAGAAGAGGATATCGCAAACAGAGCAGCTAAGATCTTTCTGGCCAGAAGGGAGAGATGCCATGAGTTCAGCAAAACAGTTGGGTGAACCCTAGCCGTATGCACAAGGCAAAAGGTTGCGTAAGGAGAAGTTAGGGAAATTAAAGATTCTGCAGGTAGATTACATACAGATCCAGACTAGATAAGAGAGGTATTTAGGAAGTTCTACGCCACACTATATGATGATCAGCAAGGACGAGACCCAGAGGAAATAGTGACATATTTAGAAGACATCCCAGTGGTGCGATTGATGGAGGAAGAATCGGAAGAATTGGAAAAACTGTTAGATTCAGAAGAGATTAGAATTGCTTTATCAAATCTCCCTTCTGGTAAAGCGTCAGGTCCTGACCAAATTCCAATAGAATTCTATAAGGTATTTTGGGATGTTCTTTGGGAGGACATGGTAACAATGATGCAGAAGGCACAGGCTGGGGACTCTGTACCGGGGTCATGGGGTGGTGCTGACATTGTGATAATTTAAAAAAAGGGGAAGCCAGCCATTGAACCCGGCTCTTATAGGCCAATTACGCTTATGAACTCTGATACCAAAATATTCTCTACGGTCCTAGCAACAAGATTCGCTCAAGTAATAAGTTCCCTTGTGAGCAGCAATCAACATGGGTTTATCCCAGGCAGGGGTACGACTCACCACACGTGTAAGGTTATTACATTATTCGATGCCATGGAGGTAGCAGGAGACCCGATGGCGGTAATGCTATTAGATGCAGAAAAAGCTTTCGATCGGGTCTCCTGGGACTATCTGTGGCATATTTTAAGAAGAGCAGGTTTTGGTGATGGTTACATTATCGCAATCCAGGCATTATACAGGGACCCGAGAGCTGCAATCAGGATAAATTCAGGCTCAACTCGCCCTCTTTCAATAAGGAGAGGTACTAGACGGCTGTCCATGCTCCCCGCTTTTATTCGCGATGTACATGGACCCGCTGATTCGAAGAATAGAGAGCTGTGAGATTATTCCCCCATTTCACACGTGTATAGGTCAATGCAAGGTGCTTGCATATGCCGATGACGTGGCAGTGATAACACCTAACCCCACAGAGGCTATAGTACAGGTTGAGATTGGGGCTAAGAGATTCGGTCAAGTCTCAGGATATGCATTGAATACTAGTAAAACGCAAATAATAAAAAACAATTTTGTGGAATGCTCTGATCTTCGAGTGGTGCAGGCTGGAGTATACCTGGGGGTAACCATCTCGTCTGACTTAGACACCCTAGTGGAGAAAAATATAACACCAATTTTGGCTAAAGTGAGGAAAGATTTGGATAGGCTAGAGAATTTACATCTTTCAATTGTAGGACGTACCAACATTGTAAAGATGATGGTTTTACCTAAGTTTTTATATATTTTTAGAGCGATTCCATTGTTGTTTGATCTTAAATGGTTTAAGGGATGTGATCATATGATCAACAGATTTATCTGGGCAAAAGGAAAGACAAGGTTAGCGCTTAGGTATATGGCATTGCCCCGGGATAGGGGAGGATGGTCACTGCCGGATTTAAAACTTTATTATTGGGCAGCGGCACTACAAAATATGGCAGGTCTCTTAGGAGGGGCAGAAATAGAAGGGCATGATGAGTTCGGTACATTAGCAATATACGGTTTAGTTATGGGAGCAGAAGCAGAAAACTTGTTTTTGAAGTTTACAGATTTTAGTTATTTTAAAAGGACATGGTTTAAGACGATTTTGGCAGCTTATACCATCTGGAAAGCATTCGCAAAAAGTTTTGGATTAGGGAAATACAATGCTTACACTAGGATGAGTGCGAATCCTACTCTCCCTGCAGATATATTTACGGGCTTGGTCTTTGGTGAATGGGGAACGAAGGGGATAAGGATGATTGGTGACATTAGGAATATACAAGGGGTATTGCAATTTTCAGAGTTGCAGACAAAGTATGGAATAGATCGGAGACACTTTTTCAAATTTCTATAAGTAAGAAGCTACATTGAAACAAAGAGGGGGGGACCGGCAGGGTTCGGCAAAATCACAATTATGGATATTATACAAGCAGGCTCGGACTGCACGATCACAAGGTTATACTCGGAACTGATAACAGCGAAGCAGGATGACATTGATAGGATGGCGGAGAAATGGGCAAACAAGCTTGTAATAGGAGAGGAATGTTTTCATATATCGTTAGAGCTGGGGCATAGTATCCTATGCTCTGCACCCCTCCAGGTGCAGCATTATAAAACTTTACTTCATTTATATTATACCCCTGCGAGAATTGCACATTGGGGAGGGACTTCAGGAATCAACTGCCCTAGATGTGGAAGTACAGACGCCAACCTAGCACATATGTTTGCGACATGTACACATTTGCAATCAACTCAAAAAGATATAGAGAGATTTCTCAGTAGTGTGCTCGGTGGTAATATTACTCTTTCACCTTCGATAATCCTCCTTGGCGTTAACAATAATGACAGGCATATGAAGGGGGGTTATTTTATATTTGTCGCAATGGCAGTGTTGAGATTATGTATTGCTTCAGCTTGGTTGGACGCTATACCCCCAACATATCATCACTGGTTAGCCAGGTTACTATCGATATATAACCTGGAGACTGCAATATACGCTAGAAGGGGGAAAAAGGGGTGAAAGCTGGGGGAGCGAATATGGCACCCGATTAGGCAATGGAAAGAGGAATCTAGTCAGTAGACCTGGATTTACTATGATGCCCCTTTCATCTTTTTTATCTCCTCTTTTCCTCTCCCTCTCCCCTTTTCTTTCTCTGTTTTTTTTATCTTCTTTCTTCTTTTCCTTTACCTTCTTCTAATCCTTTTGCCTCCATGTCTTCAAAGAAAGTCCTGCCTGATGTTGTATTATACTTCCTTTTATCTATATATTAAGAGGATAATGTAGAAGGTGCTTTTTGTAACCATTATGTGTAAAATATTTGTTTGTTTGATTGTATAACTTTTGATTTAAATGTCGTGCCCTGTATCAAAAAAGGGGATAAAATGTTCAATAAAAATATTTTTAAAAAAAGGCTTTTGGAGAAAAATTAATAATTGACCACCACCAGATTGACTGAATTCTCGAGCCCGGTCCTCCTATTCTTTCAAACATTGCACAATACACAATTTTGGTTGTTTGGAAAATGACAGTGAGTAATTTTGGAATCCGTCTTAGTCCTAGACAAAGTGAAAGAAACTCAGGCTATTACACCACCAGAATGTCACTTTTTGTATGTTCTGGTGACGCAATGTGCCACTGCCACGTAAAGCCATGTTATGTGGCTTTTCATGCCCATATAAATTTGTGCCCCTTTCACGCAGAAAACTTTTCTATCGGTATAGGGCTTGCTGCACTGCCCTATGGCAAAAAAACCATAAATGAGGCTCTAGGTTGGGAGTAAACACTCTACCTGTTAAATCCAGGGCCTTAACGTCAGGTACCCTTCTGCAAGAAACTAAACAAAGCAGCATAGTCAACTTTGCCAACAATTGCTTCTGTGAAAGATTAGAATTGGTCGGCCATCTCTGTAAGAAAGAAAGGACAGCATTCACGTCCCATAAATAATCGTATTTGGATTTCAAGGGTAATTTAAATGAATACCGTGCATAACCCGGCACACCAAGGAATGATCACCCACTGGTTTCCCATTCACCAATGCGGGCCCAGCTGAGACGGCAGAGTGGTAATTTAACCCTGAGGAGGCAAGCCCCACTAGGAAATGTATTACGGAGACAATGGTGGCCCCAAAGGGATCCAGACTCCGTTGGTCACACAAACCCAGCCTAGCAGTGGCATAAAACTTGTGTGGGACACCAGACCAGGAACAGAGGAGGAATCTCTGACTGCTCTGAAAGCCCAGGTGAGAACCAATGGTCCCTGAAATGCACCACCCCATGAGATGTAGATGGCCATGTATCAGTAAGGGATGTCGAGATCCTGATGGGTCCAGAAGAAGATCCGGGAGTTGAGGAATCTGGAATGGGCTTGCGCCAGACATCTCTATTAGAACAGGGAACCATTTTTGGGACCACCACATGCGAGTAATCCGAATGAGTTCTGCTTGCTGTCTGCGGGTTTGGGTTGACACTCTCCAAATCAGAAGAAAGGGGGGGGGTCATAATGGATAGGGCTGGGCCAATCCTTCAGGAAGGTTGTCAGGAATGGAGCTTTCCCAGGCCAAAACCCACTCTCAACTACTTCCCATCAAGTCCTTAAGGTCACTAAGAGTCCTGATCATTCAGTCAGCTGGACGGAGTTAGTGGAAAAATTCCGCTCCAAAATGGTTGAAGCACTTTCCAGATCTCTGGAACGCCTGAGCGGATAGCATTCTAGTGTTTACCCCTTGCGCTCCTCAGTGTATTTGGAGCGCGAGTGAACGTTCTATTGCGCACTTCAACTGGCATATTCTGAGAGACGGTAGATCCGTGCTCTCTCTCCGAGTTATTGCTTCTTTCTCTGAAGTATTTAGCGCTCAGTTTCTTCACGTTTGTCCTCCTGTATCCACCCGTCATTTTCGGCTCCGTTATTCCTGTCGGAGCTCCGAGAATTAACTTGGCTGTTGACTCGGGTTCAATCCTTCGCAGCTAGTCAATGTGTCAGCGAAAGCGGCAGGTGTCCAGCCTACAGAATAAATGCTAAGTGGCTTCAGTTCCTCGCTAGTCATTCTTTCTGGTAAGAACTTTCCAGCATTCAGCTCAGTCAGTTGCGAGTTATATTACAAGCATCCAGTATCCTGCAGTATTTTGGAGTTCAGTCTAGCGAAAAGCCAAACCCGATATTTACAAGCATCCAGTATCCAGCAGTTATTTTGGAGTTCAGTCTAGCGAAATGCCAAACCTCATTTCTGAACTGTTTAACTCAAGTCAATGAGGTAGAGACATTCATCAAAGAACCCTTACCTAACCTTTTTGGCACTCCATTCAGACTTTGTTTTTGGGCGCTATTCAGGATTTGTCTGCAAACTATTTCTGATTATTTCATTTGGAGTTTCAGTCAGCATCAAGGACAATCATCTTTCAGTTTCCATATGTAGATAGAAATATATATATATATTTTTGCTTACCACCTCTATTATCTGCTGAGAACCATTTCAAGAGCCCTCTATCTACCTTTTGAGTACCAGTTCCAGGGTAAGTCATTCCTGTATTTCAGAGAGGGGCTAATGTCCACACTTATGCAGGTAAAGGAAGGTAGTGGGTTAAGGAGCTATATATATTAGTAATTACAGAAGTCACAATTTGCATGAACGTAGTAATTGTTTGTTAACTTTTTCAGGTTTAGCTTTCATCTTAGAAGAAGAAGAGTTGAAGACACCTGTGTGGCAGTCTCTCTGTTTTTTCTTCCACTTCCCCTTTCCCCCTCACCTCTGAGACCAGAGAGATCTGGTTCAGGGGAGTAGGGGAGTTGGGAGCTTAGATTCGAATCTTCAGTCAGACGCCCCTACGGATTCAGGAATTCCAGGTACTGAGTCCTGACAGATTGAAGGGCCCGCAGTTGCCTTCCGTCTGGGCGTTATGGCTGAAGGTTTAGATTTAAAGGCCTTGGGTTCAGTCTTGGAAGGTTTACAGAAACAGTTGAGTTAGACTAGGGAGGAGGTTAGGAAATCCAATCAAGAGACTAGTTATTTGCGACAACGTCTCAAAGAAGTCTCCATTAGTCCCAGTCCCAATTTTGGGGGTCAGAGATCCCAAACCTTCAGTCCTTCCCCGTCTTCCTCAGAACTTACCACTCAGGTAGTTCATGCCATGTCTCCTACCATTCCGTTGGCCCCACCCGAGAGGTTTCAGGGAGACCCGAATAAGGCTCAGGTATTTGTCACTCAATGTTCGTTCCATTTCCTGTGCAAGCCCATAATTTTTAAAGAGGACCAATCAAAAGTGGCGTTCATGCTGTCTTACTTGAGTGGAGACGCCGCGGCGTGGTCCATGCCTTTGGTGTCCACCAATGATCCAGTGTTCTATAACTAAGGAAGAGGCTTCAGTTGAGGAACCGATGCAGATTGGCACCGTCGGAGGACCGCTCATCAAAGAAGAAAGGGAAAAAAGACGTGTTGGAAAGTTGTGCATGTATTGTGGCGGTTCCGGCCATTTTTTTAAAGAGTGCCCAAGATGACCTAAGACAGCGCCATGGGTAAAAGACAGGCTCCACCAGTAGACGGAGTTGCTCTGGCGGAAGCTGAATCGAAGTCAACTCCCATTCCGCAAAGTCTAGCTAATAACTTGCAGTCCTCTGCTCCTCATCTAATTCTCTCGTGCCAAATTTCTTTTGGAGAAGCAAAATTAGCCACGGTGGCAATCATGATCGATTCAGGAGCAACGGGTAATTTTTGTGATCTCTTGTTTGCGAGAAGTCTGGGCATTCAGTTTGTTAAGAAGTCCAAACCTGAACCTGTACGAGCTGTTGATGGAACCCCTCTTTCTTCTGGTCCAATCTCTTTTGACACTGAGCAAATCACTGTTTTGGGTCCTGGAGAACATCGTAGCTGTATTAGTTTCAATTTAATTGATGCCCCGCAATTTCAACAGATCTTAGGGCTGCCCTGGCTCACTGAGCACAATCCCAAGATTGATTGGGCTAAGCGTACAGTGGAGTTAAGTTCTGAATATTGTCTGGAACATTGTTTTCATCCAATTTCCAAGGAAAAAGATTTGTTGAACTCTTATTGTTTGGCAAATCAACCCCAGATGATTTGTACTGTGGAAATCCCTGAAATTCCGACAGAATATCAAGACTTGAAATCGGTTTTTGATGAAAAAGAAGCACAAAAACTCCCTCCTCATCGGGAGTATGATTGCAGGATTGAGTTAGAGCCTGGAGCATCGTTGCCGTGTAGTCGGATCTATGCCCTATCTGAGTCCGAGAACCAACACTTGAAGGAATACCTTGATCAGAATTTGGCTAGTGGTTTCATCCGACCATCCCAGTCTCCAGTTTCCTCTCCTCTTTTTTTTATTCCAAAGAAGGACAAGAGTTTGAGAACTTATATAGACTATAGGGCTTTAAATCTGGTTACAAAGAAGAACCGTTACCCACTACCGCTCATTTCCGAGCTTCTGGATCAGGTGAAGGATGCCCACATCTACACTAAACTATATTTAAGAGGGGCTTACCATTTGGTTCGGATGGCGGAAGGGGATGAGTGGAAAACGGCGTTTCGAACTAGATTTGGATTATTCGAGTACCAGGTGATGCCTTTTGGTCTGTGCAATGCTCCCGCTGCCTTCCAGCATTTTGTAAACGACATTCTTCGAGAGTTTTTGGATCGGTTCGCTGTTGTCTACATAGACGATATTTTGATTTTTTCCAAGGATATGGAAGAACATGTTTTTCATGTACGAACCATCTTGAAATGTTTGTTGGAGAATCAACTTTTTGTCAAGTTAGAGAAATGTGTGTTTCACTCCTCTAGAGTAGAATTTCTGGGGTTCATCCTTTCTCCTCAGGGAGTGTACATGGACGATTCAAAATTGAAGGCAATCAAGGATTGGCCCACACCAAGATCGGTAATAGAAGTCCAAAGCTTTTGGGGATTTGCTAACTTCTATCGTCGTTTCATCCAAAACTTTTCGGAAAAGGTGAGTCCAATCACTCGTTTGCTCAGAAAAAACGAAAAGTTTGTTTGGGGATCAACTACTGAGGAAGCATTTCAATTCTTAAAGAAATCCTTCATCTCAGCTCCCATTCTTCAGCATCCAGACCCAAAGGAACCATTTTTTTGTTGAAGCAGATGCATCCAACTGGGCCATTGGAGGAGTACTCTCACAGCGTCACAAGAGCACCGGACAGCTTCACCCAGTGGCTTATCATTCTCGAAAGTTATCCCCAGCAGAGATCAACTATTCCATCGCTGATAGAGAGTTATTAGCGGTGAAAGAGGCGTTTCAAGAATGGCGACATTATTTATTGGGAGCAAGACATGTGGTCACAGTCTTTACTGATCATCGAAATCTGCAGTTTTTGAAGTCTGCTCGAACCTTGACCCCACGGCAACTTAGATGGTCTTTATTCTTCGCAGATTTTGACTTTGTTTTAACTTACAAGCCTGGGGTGGCGAACGGAAAGGCTGATACACTTTCTCGTTTGAATCCGGAGGAAGATCCAGAAACAAAACCAGAGTTTAAGGCTGATGAGTTTATCATTCCCAAAGAAAAGATTGTGGCAGTTTCAGTGGTCGGTGAGTTGGAAGAAAAAATCAAGGAAGAATTCCAGAAAGAGAACTACTTGAATTGGGAATCGGAGGGTCCAGATCGAGTTGTGAAGAATGGGAAACCGTTTATTCAAGGGAAGATCTTTGTTCCTGGAGCAAAGTTACAAGAAGATACAATTGGGTTGTTTCACGATCAGCAATTGGCTGGGCACAAAGGAATAACTAAGACTTTGGAGCTTTTGAAGCGAAATTTTGATTGGCCGGGCATGGATGCTCAGGTGAGACAGTATGTTGCCACTTGCGAACAATGTTTAAAGGGGAAGAGTCTAAGACAACCATCTCACGGTCTACTTATGCCTTTGCCTGTACCTCCTTATCCATGGCAGACAGTTTCCATGGATTTTATTGTTGAGTTGCCATCTAGTCAAGGTAATTCAGTCATTTGGGTGGTCGTCGATCATTTCACCAAGATGAGTCATTTTGTCCCCCTTAAAGGTCTTCCAAATGCTACGCAATTGGCAACCTTGTTTATTCAGCATGTGGTAAAATTACATGGAATTCCTAAGGTGGTCATTTCTGATCGAGGGTCACAATTTGTGTCTCGTTTCTGGAGATCATTCTTGAAAGGGTTGGGAATTGATTCTCATTTGTCCACCAGTTATCACCCAGAAACTGATGGGCAGACCGAGAGAGTAAATCAAGACCTAGAGCAATATCTTCGTTTGTACCTAATGGAACAAGCCGGAGAGTGGCCTTCCTTACTTAGTTCTGCTGAGTTTGCGTACAATAACTCCGTTCACTCTGCTACGGGTTTCTCCCCCTTCTTCTTAAACTATGGCAGACATCCCAATATGTTGGTGGGTCAGGTAGAAGTTGAGGTTCCGGCTGCAGGGGAGATAGTTCAGAAATTGCAACAAGCATACCAGTTAGCTTCTGAGAATCTAGTTAAGACAAAAGCAGCGTACAAAAGTCAGGCAGACAAGAGTCGAAAGGAAGGACCCGTTTTTGAACCTGGGGATCAATTTTGGATCTCAACTCATCATATGTGATTGAGAGGGAACCGAAAGTTTCAACCTAGATTTGTGGGTCCATATCCAGTGGTTCGAATGATAAATCCAGTGAGTGTTAGGTTAAGTTTACCTAAAGCCCTAAAGATCCATCCAACTTTTCATGTGTCTTTGATCTGACGAAATCCACCCAATTTGCGTAAGGTTCTTCCTCCAGCACCAATTCAGGTACAATCAGCTGAAGAATTTGAAGTCAAGAGAATTTTAGACTCCAAGATGAAGAGAGGTCAGGTGTTCTATTTGGTAGACTGGAAGGGGTATGGTCCAGAGGAAAGATCTTGGGAACCCAGTTCAAACGTTCATGCCCCAAGATTGGTGAGGGAATTCTATAAAACACATCCACAGAAGCCTAGGGAGGGGGTTTTGGTGGGGGGGTACTGTCAGGAATGGAGCTTTCCCAGGCCAAAACCCACTCTCAACTACTTCCCATCAAGTCCTTAAGGTCACTAAGAGTCCTGCTCATTCAGTCAGCTGGACGGAGTTAGTGGTAAAATTCTGCTCCAAAATGGTTGAAGCACTTTCCAGATCTCTGGAATGCCTGAGCGGATAGCATTCTAGTGTTTACCCCTCGCGCTCCTCAGTGTATTTGGAGCGCGAGTGAACGTTCTATTGTGCACTTCAACTGACATATTCTGAGAGACGGTAGCTCCTTGCTCTCTCTCCGAGTTATTGCTTCTTTCTCGGAAGTATTTAGCGCTCAGTTTCTTCACGTTTGTCCTCCTGTATCCATTTTCGGCTCCGTTATTTCTGTCGGAGCTCCGAGAATTAACTTGGCTGTTGAGTCGGGTTCAATTCTTCGCAGCGAGTCAATGTGTCAGCGAAAGCGGCAGGTGTCCAACCTACAGAATAAACGCTAAGTGGCTTCAGTTCCTCGCTAGTCATTCTTTCTGGTAAGAACTTTCCAGCATTCAGCTCAGTCAGTTGCGAGTTATATTACAAGCATCCAGTATCCTGCAGTATTTTGGAGTTCAGTCTAGCGAAAAGCCAAACCCGATATTTACAAGCATCCAGTATCCAACAGTTATTTTGGAGTTCAGTCTAGCGAAATGCCAAACCTCATTTCTGAACTGTTTAACTCAAGTCAATGAGGTAGAGACATTAATCAAAGAACCCTTACCTAACCTTCTTGGCGCTCCATTCAGACTTTGTTTTTGGGCGCTATTCAGGATTTGTCTGCAAACTATTTCTGATTATTTCATTTGGAGGTTCAGTCAGCACCAAGGACAATCATCTTTCAGTTTCCATATGTAGATAGAAATATATATATATATTTTTGCTTACCACCTCTATTATCTGCTGAGAACCATTTCAAGCGCCCTCTAGCTACCTTTTGAGTACCAGTTCCAGGATAAGTCATTCCTGTATTTCAGCGAGGGGCTAATGTCCACACTTATGCAGGTAAAGGAAGGTAGTGGGTTAAGGAGATATATGTATTAGTAATTACAGAAGTCACAAGTTGCATGAACGTAGTAATTGTTTGTTAACTTTTTCAGGTGTAGCTTTCATCTTAGAAGAAGAAGAGTTGAAGACACATGTGTGGCAGTCTCTCTGTTTTTTCTTCCACTTCCCCTTTCCTCCTTACCTCTGAGACCAGAGAGATCTGGTTCAGGGGTGTAGGGGAGTTGAGAGCTTAGCTTCGAATCTTCAGTCAGACGCCCCTACGGATTCAGGAATTCCAGGTACTGAGTCCTGACAAAGGTGTCTGGCTAGAACCATTGGGTGTAGGAAGAGAATTTGGAAGCTGGTTGGACAGGCAGGAGGCAAAAAGGTCTGTATCACATGGGTCCCATTGTTTCTGGAGCAAGAGGAATATGTGCAATTTACATTCGCTGGCATCTCAGAGATACCGAGAATTCCAGTCCTCCACTAGATTGTCTGGATCTGGGAGATATTCTGCAATCACTGTGATGCAATGCTGAAGGCAGTAGTGCCAAGATTCTTTGCCAATCTCCACCAACACCTGGGACTTGGTCCCGCCAGTTTGTTGATATTCTTGACTGCGGATATGTCCATTCTCAGTAGCACACAACATCTGGAAAGGCAGGTGGTCAGTCTTGATGGCAAAAGAACCCGCCAAGAACGCCAAACAATTGATATGGTTGACGGTTGGCCGAAACTGGAGCAAGATCACTCCAGATAGTATAGCCGCACACCTTTTTGGTACTACCCCAATGGATGCCCCCGATTTGGACACCAGGCTGACTAACTTCAACAGCTGGATCTCCTCTGCAATTGATTCTCTCGCTCCAATAAGGCCCATTAAAACCTTTCGAGCTGCTCCTACCTCCCCTTGGTACTCAGACGAACTCCGCAAGTGTAAATCTGCCTGCAAACTTTTGGAGCGACGATGGAGATATTCTTACTCCCCAGACAGTAAACTTAAATATAAAATATCTCTTAAAGATTACCAGAATAGGATAATCGACCATAAAAGAATCTATCTGGAGGAGAAAATAAACGGAGCACAAGTCTCAACCAGGGACATTTTTAACACAGTAAGAACATTTACTGACCCCATGGCCCTCAAACGCCAATCTCCGGTGTCACAATCCCTCTGTAATCGTCTCTCTGATTATTTTGAGGAAAAAATCACCTCAATCCATGATTCCTTCCCTTGTAACAGCAGCCCAGGTACTGTTGAAAAATCTCTAGACCACTCAGGATTCGCTCCTGTTTTTTCAGACTTTGAGGAGGTCACTACCATTTTATGTTTCTGCCTTCTCGCACGGCAGAAAGCAGAACTTCTTGTTTGGGGGTGGGCGGTCCTGCTCGAGGGCAGGGGGGAGTGGCTTGCTCACTTTTGTGTATACTGACTGTTTGGTCGGCCCTGGGGCCGACCAAACAGTCAATACCCACAACAGTGGGTAAGCCACTCCCCCTGCCCTCGATCAGGACCCACTCTCCCTTTTTCTCTATGTAGGCTGCTACATGCAGCAGCCTATATAGAGAAAATGGCCCGGGTGGTGCACGCTCTGCTGCTCCTCACCAATCACAACGCTGCCATTGCAGCGTTGTGATTGGCAGAGGGGAGGGAGGGAGGCTGCCTTTCCCTGATGACGAGAGCTGCAGGATTGGAATAACGCAGGACGTCGGGAGTCGGGACCCAAGCTGAGATGGCTGACAGTAAGTTTTATTTCATTTTTTTAAAAATGTAACCCCTTCTGCCTACCCCGCGACAACTCCATTTCCACCAACCCCCACCCGCCCGTCATGCCGGCCACGAGAGCAATAATTGATTAATTTTTGTCCAGCGGGTTTAATCAGTCTGGCTGAGCCTGTATATTCCGCATTTTCGCCTGACAAAACGTAACTTTGACTGGTGCTGAGAGGAAGTTAGGCTGTTAATAATTCTCCGGGGCTGGTGGTATGTATTAATAACTGGGGAATACACAGGGAGCAATCCATCATATCCTCTCAGGCCCACATGCCATGTGTTCGGTGTCTGGTAAGTGATCGCACAGCCTTTTCTTTAAATTGATGACTTTGACTGTCAGTGACAGCAAATCAATTGCCATTTCTTTCAACCATGCATTTTGACTCAAATGCCCACAGATTTTTTAGTCAATATCAACTTATTAGGTTCTGGAACAAATTGTTTTGTATCCCATCATGCTTTGCACTTTCCTACTTTCATTATCCAAAATGTAGCCAATCATAAAAATGTTTATTGCAATGCAGGGAAATTAAAATAATTTTGCTTGGTCGAGGCAGCACTGGGAAAGGGCTTAACCTAAAGAAGTGCATTTAAACAAAAAAATATAGCCGTCTGACTAAAGTACAAATCAATGGTATGTGGTGTATCATAGCTTAACACACATATCAGACACACATATGTCTGCCCCAACGCCCCCGGATTATAATATATTTTGATGTTCCTCCCACCCTCTCCAATGCGTTCAAACCATCTGGGGCCAAGCCCTTCAAAAGGTTTTTTATTTCATAATAAATCAGCTGCTCTTATTGTCCTTATATGACAGTTCCAGTCATCCCATACAAAAAGTGTCTAGATTGCCTTTGAGAATGGCAGAAAGTACAAAGAGCATCTTCAGATTAAGAGGTTCTCCGCTCTTTCCCCCCAGATAAATGTGTAATAATAGCTGTGGTGTAAATTAAGTTATGATATTAGTACTTTTAGAATAGCTAAATAATAGTGTATATGCCTTTTTTTCTTGTTGGTCACATCTGCCCTCGTGTTACATCACAGATCTTCCTTCTTATTCACCCCTTTCAATTTGCATTTGTGTTTCTGTGAATTCTCTTGACAGGGTCATTGGGGTTTTTGCGTTACGTTTAAGGTGAGATTGTGGTGAAAAAAAAACCGGGTTTGAAGCCTTGTTGATAGTGTGTGAATATTACTGTTAATTTATCTAGACTTTGCTTTTATTTATTGATACTTCGATATGCTACTCCTGCTGAATTTGTGGTATGTTTACAAAATGGCATAGTTAGGTTTGAAACCTCCAGGTGACAGGTTGTTAGGGAGAGCGAAGAATATAAATACTTAGATTTTTTAGAAGAACACATATATATATTTTTAGGTCTCCTGGCGTTTAACAGCGCATCAGCGCTGTGTCCGCCAGGAGATCTTTTGTTACTGACTCTGCTTCCCAGGAGACAGCACCTGGCCGCGCGCATTTCGCAAAAGGCGATCAGGCGCAGGTCACGCGCGCGCGCGCGCGCGAACGCGCTCGCCGTGGCTGTCTCCTGGGAAGCGCAAACATACACAGGCACACCTCCCCCTGCACGCATGCGCACACACACACAAGCACACATACACGCACGGAGAGACATCCCCCCCCCCACCCCTCCGCAGTCGCACACACAGACACACACACACGCACACATACATACAGGCATCCCCCCCTTCCCCGCTCACCGGCACTGCGGACGGTTGCAGGCTCCGACCGCGGGGCTCTCCCTCGGGCATGGGAGCCCCGCGTCACCACTGCTCCTCCAGGCACTCCGTGGGCGCGGGCTTCACAAAACGGAAGTCCTGCCCCCACCATAGGTTTCGATTTTAGGAGTGCACGCGCAGTAGCGTCATCCTCCGTGTCAGCTGCTCGGGTCTTTTCGAAACACTTTTACATTTTGCGTTCGGTTCAACTTAGCACCTAAAAGTCGCACACTTTCAGTACAATTGTGTTTGTATTGCTTTTTGTAAAATAAATACAAAGTTATTCGGAGACATTTCCAGACTTTGTAAAACTGGCCTCAGCAAAGCTGACTGTGTGTTTACCTTGCCAATTCTTTTGAAGAAGGGGGTGGCGGCGCTCATTTTACTGCGACCTGTTACCATTGCATTCCGTTTTCAGTAAAAGGTGCACTTTTTTGCCATTTATAAACTGCAGATTATATCAATTTTGTTTAATGAAACATTAAAGATTGCATCCCAGTTTTTAAATTACCACTTTGTAAGCTTTGAAAAGTTCTTATCTGTGTTTATTTCTTAATTAGGATTTTGTAGTGCATGGAACAGAAAACCGAAAAGTAGCTTTAGAGCGATGTTTTTTTGTAGCAAGAAATGCAGTGCATTAGTCTGCTATTTAGTGCGTAGCGTGTTGACTTTGCGGGTGGGTGGAGTGGGAGGTGGAGGGGAGGGATCACACTTCTGGCGCTTTGAAAAAGGCCATAAATATATAAAGTGTTTAAGCGCCAACTAAACTTAAGCTCCCTCTCAGGCTGTCCACCTTATATTTAGCAAAGTTGAGTGCCAGGTTGACATATGGTTTTGTTACAATTGCGTACCTCGAAAGTGTCCAACCAAAGATGAGTAATTACATGACTTATCGAGAAATTACAAGAAAACATAATTAGCATAAATTAAGCAACGTGCACGATTACGAATTATATATTTTTTAGTTTTTGGAAGCCCGCATCTAAAACATGGAACACGTAAAGGCTGACCGGCCGTGTCCTAATCTAGGCCTTTATCAAGAATTTTCTGTATTGTGGAGCAGGCCTGGCCAAAGGGTGCATTGTGATTTAAAAAAATGATACACTATTTGGAGACCCCGAAGGAACTGGCACGGTTAGCAACATTTGCACGACAAATTCATGGAATCATAAGCAAAGACCCACTACTGGTCTAAAGGCAGTCGGAAAGTTAAAGATTGTGGCCATATATCAATTCTTAATGGTTTTATTATTTCTAGTTAAATCATAGTATTTCGATATCATCCAAATGAAATGACATTTTGGTGTTTTAACTATAAACTAATAACATTCCCCAAGGGATACATTGTGTACGGCTTTCATAACAATTTGTATTAATTGAAACAAAAACATGTATTTATTAATTCACTCATTCATTCACTGTACGTGGCTGGCTCCCGTTTATACCCAGGAGGACTTTCTATGTTTGCAGGTAACATGCACAAATGCCCTCATCTAGCATAGTAACACTCACCCTCACACCCTCTCACCCCCTCATCCTCACACATCTCCTCACCCTCACACCCCCTCACTCACCCTCACACCCCCTCACTCACCCTCACACCCCCTCACTCACCCTCACACCCCCTCACTCACCCTCACACCCCCTCACTCACCCTCACACCCTCATCCTCATACCCTCACCCCCCTCACCCTCAACACCCTCTCACCATCACTCACCCTCTCACCCTCACTCACCCTCACCCCCTCACACCCCCACACACCTCCTCACCTTCACACCACCTCACTCTCACTCACCCTCACACCCCCTCATCCTCAACCTCACACCCCCTCACTCTCACACCCCCTCACCCCCCCCTCACCCTCACTCTCACACACCCTCACTCACCCTCACACCCGCACCCTCTCACCCTCACACCCCCTCACCCTCATACCCTCACTCTCACTCTCACAAACCCTCACCCCCTCCCCCTCACACACCCTCACACCCCCTCACACCCCCTCACCCCCTCATCCTCACACACCCTCACACACCCTCACACTCCCTCACCCTCACACACCCTCACACACCCTCACTCACACACCCTCACCCTCACACACCCTCACCCTTACACACCCTCATCTTACACCCCCTCACCCTCCCTCGCCCTTACATCCCCTCACCCTCACACCCCCTCACCCTACTCACCCTCAAACACACTCACACACCCTCACAAGCATATCATAACAAAACATAGCACAGCATAACAAAACACAGCATAGCATAGCATAACAAAAGAAAAGCATAGGATAGCAAAACATAGCATAGCAAAACACAACAAAGCATAGCATAGCATAACAAAAAACAACAACACATAGCATAACAAAACACAACATAGCATAACAAAACATAGCATAACAAAACAGCAAAACACAACAAAACATAGCATAGCATAACAAAACACAACATAGCATAGCATAACAAAACAAAGCTTAGCAAAGCATAACAAAACATAGCATAGCATGACAAAACACAACAAAACATAGCATAGCATAACAAAGCATAGCATAGCATAACAAAACAAAGCATAGGATAGCAAAACTAAGCATAGCATAACAAAACAAAGCATAGGATAACAAAACAATACATAGCATTACCTAACAAAACATAGCATAACAAAACACAACAACACATAGCATAACAAAACATAGAAAAACACAACAAAACATAGCATAGCTTAACAAAACACAACAAAACATATAATAGCATAGCAAAACATTGCATACCAAACACAACAAAACATAGCATAGCAAAACAAAGCCTAGCATAGAAAAAGACAACAAAACATAGCATAGCATAGCAAAACATAGCATAGCATAACAAAACATAGCATAGCATAACAAAACACAGCATAGCATAGCATAGCATAACAATTCAAAGCATAGGATAGCAAAACATAGCATAGCATAGCATAACCAAGCATAGCATAGCATAACAAAACATAGCATAGCATAACATAGCATAGCAAAACATAGCATAGCATAACAAAACATAGCATAGCATAACAAAACAGCATAGCATAGCATAACAAAACAAAACAAAACATAGGATAGCAAAACATAGCATAGCATACAGCATCACTCAGCACCACCACAGCATCACTCAGTGGCACCACAACATCACTGAGCTCCACCACTGCATCAATCTGTGCAACCATTCAACAACAACTGGTTCAAATATGTTATCTCAATGTTTCAAGCTTTATTACAAATGTAACAAAAAGATGTTAATATTTGACATATGTTCTTGGATTTTCGTCACAATAAAATACACTGAACAGTTTAAGCTATTGCCATTATAAATTACAATAACTTTTATTTAAGTATTAATTATTAAAAAAAATTAAAAACCATTGTTATTTGTAATATCAATACATGTAAGTCACGTAAATACAACACATATTGCATTACAAATGCTATAGGTGTCACATTTGCGAAAGTTATAACTATTGGCATGGTAAATGACAAAGCTATTAATTTCGCTATTTTCAAAAACAAAACCTAAATAAAAAATTGATTTGATTGTCATTTACAATACCAATAGCTCAAACTTTCCTAATAGGAGACCTATTGCATTGCAAATGCTTGTTCTTTTTGTAAAAAGACAAAGCTGATGAGTTCAAATGCCTGGCTTCAAGAGCTACCTCCTATCCACTTAAAAACGATGGGAAATCCAAAACAAAGCAGGTTATTCTTCACAACAGATTTCTAACAATTTTCAGGCCCTCAAAATACAAAAGCAGCATTATATTTTTAGACAGCTCAGATCTTTTCCTGTGAATATGTTACAGCCAATTGAGGATGTGAAGTCGTAACCCCTTTTACTGCAACAGCACGAGGACATCAAGTATTCAAGCTGACATGCTAACAGATATATTGTAGTTTAATAACATGAATGGTCTATTTACTGTGTTACTGTGGTCGCCAGTATATGATAGACATACAGTCAAAAACTGTGCCTCGCTCTTTCTACTCTTATGTCTCTAAACTGGTTTGATACTGAATATGTAATTCTTGTAAAGATATGAAATTCATTTCCCCAGGAACAATTTACCACTTTAAAAAACATGTACGATATAACTCACAGCTTCAACCCTTAAATTCGTATTTCCTGATTGCAAGATCTATGGTTTTTCCAATGGTCCTGTTAAGGCAGATGAATGGAAGATAAGATGCGAGTCCAGCATTTAAACCCCCAGAGTGCTGTTAAAGTAGATGTGTGTTAGAGAGGTATGAGAGAAGCGTTTCATGTGCGCAACAGTATCCAGAAGGTATATAGTCAAAGTCAAGCCTTTCAACCCAAACAGAGCTTTTAAGCAAACAAGAGTAAGAGGGTAGTGAGACAAGCTTTTGACAGTAGGTAAGAGGTTACGTTGCAGTGATATAATTTGCCTACCAGGGGTTTGTGATGCCACTAGTCAATTGTAATCAATCATTACAAGGGGATAATGTTTTTTGTATAATAAAAGTGAATTGAATATGAATTTTCTGAATACTAATATGGTGGAGTAAGTTAATCCGGTGGATTGTATTATTTATTTATTTTTTTATTTTTTTTTTATTTTGGCAAGCATGTCAAACCAGAAAAAACAGCATTATATCAATACAAATTTTAGAGTGATTTCAGGGAGAAGTTCAATTTACCGATTATGCAAAGTAAAACATCGTGTTCCTACACATGATATCACATCAGCTTAACCAAAAAGAATACTAATACAAAATAGCAGAATATATACAATATATGAGAAATATGTAATAATAAACCAAAAGCATTCAATCTGCAAAGTACAAAAGACCCTGGCCATTCATCTTATTTCCTAAAAAAAAAAGTTATACAAAATTAGTCCATATCCTTTCCATTCTTTCTGCTGCCTTTTGGCTGTTATTCTTAGCAATAGCTTTTTCCATAGAGTATATTTCATGGATTAAGGTTAACCATTCTGTCCTACATAGTGGGTTTGGTGAAATCCATGCTCTAGCAACCACCAACCTGGCACAAGACAGTGCTATGTTTAGCCAGCCGGTATGATTGTTACTTCTCGTATTTAAAGCAAGTAATACCGTAGGTGCCGTGAGTGGTTGGTAAATTAATTGTTTTTGAATTAGAAAATTTTCTATTTCTTGCCAGAATGAGGCCAACATAGGGCACAAATAGATCATGTGAGTAAGATCTGCTGCCACCAGATCGCATTTAGGGCATTTAATACGATCACTATTTTGTGACCATTTAGAAATTTTCTGCGGGGTATAATAAAGTTGGCTGACCGTCCTATATAATTGAAGCTTTAGACTCGAAGAGTGGACTATTTTGTTAATATTAATTAGAGCACTAGATATGTTCTGTGGTGTCACATTTGTTCCCAATTCTATAGTCCATTTTTGTGCCAATCTCGGACAGTCATCTCCATTATGTTGACTTAAAAGTTTATATCCAGAACTAATTAGAGATTTCTTTTTTGTACTATACAAGAAGTCCCACAGCTCTGAGCTAGTAATTTTACTTAGCTTCATCTTTCGTATTAAGTAGTCCCTAACTTGTATATATTTGTATAGCATTTCCCCTGGCAGCTTATAAAGCCGTTGTAAGGTTGAGAACTGCAAAAAGCCATCGGAGCCATAGAGGTCTCCCAGTGTCTTAATCCCCTTAATAGCCCAATCTCTACCGCCTTTATCATTGAAAATGCCTGGTAGTCCTGGATTGTCCCATAATGGTAAATCTCTATGAAAAAAAGAAGTATCAAAAATTTTCAAAATCTGATTATAAATTGCTACCGAGTCTCTTGCTATCTTAAATTTGACTCTTTTAAAAAAGTTAGGATCTTGTACTCTTGCTAAAAATTGAGATGAATTAGTACCTAACATAAATTGATAAAAAAAAAATGGCTTTCGTTTATATTTAATAAACTCCTAAGCCGTCCTAGAAAGGATGCATAAAAGTAAGCCTTAAAGTCTGGGAATTCCAATCTGCCTTTTTCTACAGATAATTTGAGTATCATCATTGATCTCCTAGGGGTTTTGTAGCTCCAAACGAAACTGCTGCAGATGCCCTCCAGTTTCTTAAAGAATATATTATTAACTCGAAGGGGGATAGAACGGAAAAGATATAAAAATTTTGGTAGAATATTCATTTTAATCAAGTTAATTTGACCTAAGATATTAAGTGGAATTTTGTGCCATTTTTTAAGAACCATTGAAGTGTGTTTAAGTAAAAGGTCGTAGTTTAGTTTATTTAATTCGCTAGTTTTAGAAGAAATTTTCACCCCTAAATAAACAGCTGAATTGCATAGACCTATAACTGGTTGGTTGACTTGGTAATTCATTAAAGTTTGTGTTTTATTAAAATTTAGTTTGTAGCCCGACATATCTCCACATTTTTTCGCTTCGTCTTCAATTCCAGTTAGTGCTTCTATTACCTCTGTAGTATATATGGCTAAATCGTCCGCGTATGCAGTAATTTTGAGTACTTTATGTTCATGAACTACTGGTTTTATCTTATCCTGATTCTGCAGGGCATTAATAAAAGGTTCCATTGAGAGAGCAAACAGCAGGGGTGAAAGAGGACACCCCTGCCTTGTTCCCCTTAAAATTACAAATGTTGGTGATAGTAGCCCTGCATAGCTTATTTTAGCATTGGGTTCCCTATAAATAGCTTGTATGCCTCTAAGAAAACGATCTTTGAACCCATACTGAGTTAACACCTCCCATAAGTAATCCCACCCCACCCGGTCGAACGCTTTTTCTGCGTCCAGGAGTATCATGCCGAGTGGGGTGCCATTAGTAGCAGCTACGTCAAAAGCCGTAATTGCCATATTGACATGTGCTGTAGTGTCCCTGCCAGCTACAAAGCCATGTTGTTGTGCATTTACTAAATGAGGCATGAGGGGTGCCAATCGTAAATAAATCAATTTGGAGTAAGCCTTAGCATCAGTATTTATTAAGGAAATGTGCCTATATGACCCGCATTGTGTCGGTGGTTTATTTTTTTTAAAAAAAAACATAATTTTCGCCGTTCTCCAAGAATCCGGAGCCTTACCTATTATAGCTATAGAGTTCATGACTAAGCACAAAAGGGGAAGTAATTCTTCAGCACATATTTTGTACAGTTCAATAGGAAGCGTATCCTCCCCTGCCGCTTTGTTAGATGGGAGAGAGAATACTGCTAGACGTAGTTCTTCAATTGTATATTCTTCTTCTAAATTGTCTAATGTGGCCTGTTCTACAAATTGTTTTGCGGGGAGATTATCATTTAAGTATAACTGGATCTGAGTTAAGGTAGCCTTAGTTTCTGGAGTATATAGTTCCTCATAATAAGAAGCAAATTGCTCCATAATATGTGCAGGTTTTGTATACAAGGTATCATTGGGGCCTTTTATAGACTTAATCAATGTTGATGCCCTATCTTCAGCCACCTTATAGGCCAGAAGTTTGCCTACACGATCCCCACATTCGTATTGCGAAATTTTATATTTAAGTATCTTGCAGCTATGTTTTTCCTTAAGAGAATTTTTAATATCTGAGCGCAAAATCAAAAGTTTATTTTCCAAAGATAATATATCGGGTCGATTCCTAGCCCCAGCTCTTAAATAGTCAGCTAGTTGTTTCTCTATATTTCTGATATTACTAATCACTAATTTTGTTTCTTTTTTTTTTATTGCATTTTGTTTAAAGATATATTGTTGTGTTATACCTCTAATAAAAGCCTTACAGGCATCCCAGACTGTAAGAATGCTGGCTGTATCCAAATTGTGTGTTATAAACTCCTTTATATGTTTTTTAAGAGTAGTCACGAAAACCTCATCCATTAATAAGTATCTTGGAAAAGTAAAAAGACGCCCTTCCTTTGCTCTTCCTGTTAAACCAAATGTAAACATTATGGGATTATGGTCAGAAGAGATTTTTGGCATAACTTGCATAGATCCCCGACTCATTAAATCATCTGAAGCCCAGGCCATATCTATCCTAGAGCAGAGTTTATGTGGGGATGAATAATAAGTATAGCCTGGTATACCTGGGTAAAGACTGCGCCAAATGTCTGTAATATTATGTATTTTTGCAAGCTCCAGTATTGCAGCTCTGGTTTTACGCATACGTATCCCTGTCCCTTTCTTTGTTGCGTCCTGTGAATAGTTTAATACACAATTAAAATCCCCCATTAATATGAGCTCTCCTTCCCAAGATAATAATTCGATGTTCAGCCAATCAAATAACTGTGGTTCATCCTTATTGGAGCCATATACCGCACAAAAAACATACAGACTATCTTCCAGTCGAATTTGCATTATTGCCCAGCGTCCAGCTTTATCTGCTGCAGTTCTGGTTACCTCCCCTTGCCAGTGTTTTCTCTTTAAAATTGCCACCCCTCTTATAGGCGAATTTAAGGTGGTACAAACTACCAGATCGCATCCAAGTTGTTTCAGAAATTCTTTATCTTTATAGCAAATATGTGTTTCTGTTAGCAGGACCAACTGTGCATCATACATTTTTAATTCTTGAAAAACTAAATTTCTCTTAGTCTTATTATTCAAGCCTGATACGTTCCAGGCAAGACAGCTACAATGCATCATTTTATATAGGACCAATCAAAAAACATTCTCCCCTCCTTACCACTCTTCCAAGTTTCCTTCCTTGCTAAAAATATTCTTACTTTATTTCGACTTGCCATGTCGGTTTTAGATTTCTCCCTCCCCTCCCTTCCTCCCTCCCTCCCGGACTCTTGACACCCTCCCCCCCCCGTATCATAGGAAAACACCCCCCCTTTATACCTGCTGTCGTTGAAAGGACAGCCTCTCGAAGGTGTAGCCCTCTGCCTGCCTCCCCTCTACCTCAATAAGTATATCATTCTCCACTTCGGTATACAGCAATTTGTAACAGAATCCGACGTAGACAGATCCATCTGGGTAGCAATCACTTAGTACTAACCAATATGAAAATATGTACCTAATAGCTTATACATTTGTGAGTTTATCTAAGACAAGTTCGGCCTCCTTAACCTGATTGCAATAATATGTATGCCCGGCTTTAATAACTTTTAAGCATGCAGGTTCCTGAAGAAAGACCTGAGCCCCCACCGCTTTTAATGGATCTATTAATTGACGCAAATTCCAGCGTCTCTCCATTGTAGTTTTGCAGAAATCAGACCGATTGTATTTTGTATTTAGAGTTTACTCGAGAAATTGGAGGTTTCCAGTTCCTTTTAAAAAATATAAATAGGGGCCAAATGCCCTTCATAGAAAGGCCTGTGTCACTGTGTTTTGTGTCTGTAGTTGTAGGTCTGCCGATCATGGATATTGCTATTTTACTGTTAGCCTTATGCCATGTGTGCTACACGGAATCCTGGGAGCCCCATTAACATGTAGCACTGTGCACACCCAGGCTAGTGACACCCCAGTGTGGTGCCAGCACCGAGCAGCACCTGCTCAGCATAGAAATGGCCATATGCACAAAAGTCCTGCAATAAAGCAAGTCAGCATATGCATGTGCAGTGTTAGAAATGTCTGAGTGTCTGAATCGACACCAGAACAGCTGCTGCCATCTACTCGGTGCACCAGTTTACTAGTGTGGATTCTGCTCCCTAGGTGGGCCCTTGTTGGTAAACATTTGACTGGTTGATGTGTGAGGGCTTGATTAATTAAAGCCCTTTAATGCTTTTTAATAATTAGATATTTTCATGATTCACTTCTGTGTGTGCAGGGCTTTAAGTGGGATGAAAAAACTGTGGGGGGGGGTCTCTCGTAGGGGCAGCCAATGTTATTATGAGTGGGGCTTAAAACTGTTAAGCTAAAAATCTGTACTTAGCATAGTGTGCTGCCCCACTGGTATTGTGCTTCTTCTGTCATTGCCTCCAGATATATAATAAGAGTGACATTAAACCTACAGCCAGCCAGGACTAAAGGGCTTTGTCAATGGTTGTAAGTTGCATAAGATAAATAAGAACAAACTGCAGCATTTTCATTACTATATACAATGAAAACATAGGTGGGTCAGAGATGTGTTGCAGGTAGGAAACACTTAGAGGGCCTGTTTCCGTTGGTTGTATGTGCTTGGCTTGGGGGTAATTTTGCAAGCAGACCAGTTTGAGGATTGGGCACATTTTTGATTTGATTCTAATGTTTTCTTCACACTTGTGCTTCAAAATGCTTTATTTGGATCCCCCTTTTATCAACAATTTGAATCAATTTTTCTCAAAATTTTCGTGCGAAAACACATTCAGTGAGCTAGGAAATGGACCAAAGTTTGAGCGCTAGTACGCTCCGCTAACTGCCTCCTTAGCACCCACGTCATGTGCGACTAATGCGGTCAAGCGCTGCAGCATGAAAAGCATCAAAATGATAAGGGGCATATGTACAAGCCCCTATCGCCACCACAACAACACCTATAATGATGATGTGGTGGCGATAGGGGCTGTGCCTTATGTACAAGGCAGTGTTAAGCGCTTAACGCTGCCTTGCACATAAGGCTCCCTTTCACGCTATGGTTAGCGTGAAAGGGGTGGGCAGTGGGTGTTGCAGTGGGCGTTCCACCAGGTAAAAACTGGTCTTAAGATGGCGAAACAAGGAGAAATGCATTATTTCTCCTCATTTTTAGGTAGAGCCTAGAGTAAGAGGGTTTTCAAAGTGCTATGAGAGGCTTTTGGTGGCCTGAAGCTGGCGGTAATGCGCGCGTGTATGCGCGCAGCCGCCATCTGTCTTTTCTCCTCACGGGTAATTAAGTGCATCGCGATCACTTTCACTTTCAGACTCCCTCGCTCTCGGTTCTGAACCTCGCGTTCTACCCTCCAGTCTCCAGAATTTCCTGCTTCTGCTCCCTTACGTTCTCTCTCAGCCTTTTTCTCCATCTTTTTTCTATCTTCTTTGCTCTCTCTTTCTCACCCTTACGTTCCATTTTCTATGTTTCTCTGCCCCACCCCATGTTCTCTCTTTCGCCTCCTCCTCTCTCGATTCCCCCCCCCCTCGCTCTCGGTCCTAGGATGAACTCGGTAGAGAAGGGCCGAGGGAACATATTCAACAAAGGTGAGCTTCGCAGAGACTATATGAACACCCAGCCAGAACTGGCCCAACACCACTGACCGTGCATTTGGGGTCCTCCATTCCATTTCAGTGCATAGCTGGCCATGCTTTCACATGTGGACAGGCTGCCTGCTGGCTCTTTCCCTATATTATATATTTTTGGTGCTTTTTTGCGTGTGAAGGAATCGAAGATTAAGTAATTAACCCACCCATGCCTGGGGCCCTCCCCTACACGAGGCACTGCATGCGTGATCTGAACAATTGCCCCACATGAACCCACAAAGTATTATCGTGCTCCAGTTTTAAATGCCCGATAAAATAAGGGGATCGCAGATTAAGTAATTAACACACCCACGCCTGGAGCCCTCCCCTACACGAGGCCCTGCATGCATGATCTGAAACAATTGCCCAACATGAAGCCACAGAATATTGTCGTGCTCTGTTTTTAAATGACCGATAGAACAATCTATATATCTCGAAAATAAACCATTATTGCACTTTCTTAAATTCGTTTTAGATCAATTATTTTGCATATGCATATGTGCATTACATCAATTCGTTTGCATAAACCATATTCAGACAATTAGCATGTTTTTACACCTTGTCTTGTTTCTTATTATATGCTAAATGTTTTCTTTTTCCATTTTCACTAATGTACTCTGACATACAGCGAAAGATTAAAATTACTGTATCGCTTCGCCCTCTATTTCCCGATAACACTACCACTTTAACAACCTCCCCTTCATTTTTTGTTCTCCAATTTATAATGCAATTTAGGGCATTAAAAAATTTAAGAGGAGGAGCTTCGCGCGATTCCAAGATGGACGCGTGAGCTAAGGGCTCCCGATACCCCTTCCGCCTCCCGCGACTTTCCTGTGCAAGATCCTGATTTTGACGATGGGTGCTCTTTATTGAAGCCCTGCTGATGCCAGCGTTCTTTTCAGAAATCGATTTGGCCGTCGGATACTGGACCTGCGGCGCTTTGAACTTTGAGGCCTATATCGTATGCCAGCCGGGGGCTTGAGTCCCCGAGGTACCCAGGTGGCAATCGAACAACAACGGCGGATAAGCCACGCCCGCTGCCTCTGGTGTACTTTTGGTTTCGTTTCTTCTCTTTGTTGTGAACGCTCACTTCCAGATCCGAGTTCCGATTCTGCTATCGCTGCCAGCCTGCTGCTTATGCTGCGCCCTTATCCACTCGCAGTTCAGAGCCTGCCACGTCGAAGTTCGCTTTGCCTTGATTCTACAATTCCCGTTGGAGCTCCTTCCACGACATGACGGGCAGAACAGTCGTTGAGAGGCGCGGCAATAGAGGCTCGTCCCGCGGGGGGGTCACCCAATCTCAGACCATTGATCGATTTACTCGACCACGGGGCTCCCCGGGCGGATTGAGTGGTGCCCTGGAAGAAGCTGGGGATGGTGCTCCTGATGACGAGGAGCCAACGTTGAAGGACGTTATGGGCGCTATTGCGAGTGTCCAATCCGCCATGGGTCAGCAATATGAAACACTGGCGGCTAAGATTGATACGGTGGCGATTGATGTCACCCTCATCAGAGCGGACCTTGGGAAAACGAATGAGGGTGTCAAATCTCTCGATCTCAAGACTGCTAGTTTGACCACGGATGTCTCGGACCTTCAGACCACGGTCCGCCATCTTAGGACTACTTGTGACCTGTTTGCCAATCGGTTGGAAGATTTCGAGGGCCGGGCCAGGCGCAATAACGTCCGCATTGTGGGTGTCCCGGAGAATTCTGCCGACATGCCTGTTGATATCCTGGTGGAGGACCTCGTGTTGAAGCATCTGGTGCCGAAAGGCCTCAGTAAATTCTTCGCTGTGGAGCGCGCCCACCGTGTTCCGGGTGGCAAGCCAAAGTCGGGAGACGCTCCGCGGCCCATAATTGCTAGACTTTTCAACTTTCGTGATAGGGACGCTATCCTGCAAGGTTCGCGCACCAATGGGCCCACTAAATTTGAGAACGTTTCAATTAGTTTTTACCCTGACTTTACTCAGGCAGTTCAGAAACAGAGGATGGGCTTTACGGGTGTGAAAAGACGACTCAGGGACCTGGGACTGAAATATGCTATGCTCTTCCCGGCCCGCCTGAGAATTGAACATGCTGATCGTGCATTCTTCTTTGACCGCCCTGAGATGGTTAGTGACTGGTTAGACACTTTGTCGACGCATCATGAGGGCCCGGAGGACTCGAGAGGCGCTGAGGGAGGCGTGGAGGGCCAGGAGCAGTGAGTCTACATCGGCGAGCCATCATCCGCTGCAGTGGCTTAGAGACTTTGTTTCAAGCATTGTGTGAATGCCCGGGGGTGGGGGGGGTTCGGGGATCTTCCTCCTCTGGGGACTTTTTCTCTCTTTCTGTAGGTTAGTTCAATGGGGCGACAGGCACACTGCAAGTTGGGGTGGCTATTAGGTCTACCGCAGGGGTGCAGGGAGGGGGGTTTGAATTTGATGGGTTCCTTGGGGGGGGTGGTGGGGTTCTTTTCTCTTTGTTGGTTTCGAGGCTGTGCTTTGCTTTACAATTGCTTTCATGTGTCTGTTTCGGGATGGGAGGGGCGGTCGGTCTTCTTCCGGGATGGGGGGTAGGGGACTCAGGGTGTTGAGCTGGAATGTTAACGGTCTTGGGGACAGGATAAAACGTGGGATTGTGCTACAATATTTGAAGAGACACACCCCAGATGTGGTCCTGCTTCAGGAGACCCATTTGGTGGGCAATACATGTCATGCATTGGACAGAAGAGGCTATCGTTTGGTGGCACATTCCGGCTTTACTTCGGGATCAAGAGGGGTTGGTATCCTGGTCAGGAATTCCCTTCCCCTGGAGATAGATAGCACGGTGCTGGATGACAGGGGCCGCTATGCTTGCATTACGGGGAGATGGGAGGGGAAATTGATTTCCATACTGTCTATTTATGTCCCGCCTGGGCTGCAATCTACCACATTCACCGACTTGGGTGAGGTTGTCCTTGGTTTGCCCGATGGCTTACTGGTGTTGGGTGGGGACTTTAACTCTGTGGCGAATGGAGAGAGTGATCGTAGCCCCCCCAGGCTCCTCCCTGCCTCGCAGTTATGGTTGGGGAAATTCTTGGATGCCTTTGGTTTGGCCGACTGCTGGAGGCAGCTGCACCCTGGCCGGCTTCAGTACACTTTCCACTCGGGGGCTCATGGCAGTCTCTCGAGAATTGACTATTTCCTCGTGCCGGTGGTGCAGTTGCTCTCTGTGCGTGAAATTAAACACTTGGCTAGAGGGATCTCAGACCACTCCCCGATATGGCTCCACTTGGATATCTGTTTGGGGAATGGGGGCCGAATTGCCCCGATAAATCCATGGCATTTTCAGGACCCTAAGATCAGAGCAGAGGTGGTCAAATGCATGAATTTTTATTTTGCTGAAAATGAGGGATCGGTGTCTTCCCCAGTCTCCTTATGGGAGGCCTATAAAACTGTTATCCGTGGTCAGACTTTATCCCTACTTGCTGACAAGAAGCGGCGCACACAAGAAGAGGTGGTGAGATTGGAGTCTGAGATTACTGTGTTGGAGGAGCGGTTGGAAGCTGAGGTTACGCCTGAGACGCTGCATGTTTTGGCTCTTAAGCAATCTGATTACAGAGCCTTGGTTACTACCTCGGCTGAGGCACTGCATCGTATGCAACAGGGGCGTCTGTACGACGTGGGTGACAAAGCGGGGAAGTTGATCGCATGTCTGGATAAGCGAGACAGACTGAATCGTGTGGTGCCTGTGGTTGAGAGAGTTGATGGAGTGCGAGTCGTGGACCCGGTTGAGATAGTTGAGGTGTTTGCCCAGCACTTTCGGGTTGTGTATGCGCCGGTTTCGGGCTTGCCGGAGGAGGACTCGCGCTTGCTACTTCGTGATCTTGAGCTGCCCAGTCTCTCGGAATCAGACGGGGTTTTAATAGAGGCTGATTTCTCCATCGATGAGGTCGCGCTCGCTATTCGCTCTCTTCGTTCAGGAAAGGCTTCGGGCCCTAACGGCATACCGGTCGAGCTGCACAAGCTGTGCCCGGATAAAATGGCGCCGTATCTGCTGCGTATGTTTGCGGCGTCGCGTGACCTCGGCTGTCTTCCTAGAGACCAGAGGCTGGCCTCTATTGTGGTCATTCATAAAGACGGCAAACCCCGTGAGTGCTGTTCCTCGTATCGCCCGATTTCGCTTTTGAACGCGGAACCCAAGATATTGGCGAAACTACTGGCAAACCGACTAGCCACGGTGATTAGCGGACTGGTTCACCCTGATCAGTCCGGTTTTATCCCCCAGCGTAATACTGCACTCAATCTTCGTCGACTGCATGGCGTCATAGCGAGGGCCGGATCTCTTGGTGAGACGGCCATCTTGGTTTCTCTTGATGCTTCGATGGCTTTTGATACGGTTGAGTGGCCATATTTGTGGGCTACTCTCGCCAAGTTTGGTTTTGGCCCGAAATTTATTGCATGGGTTAAACTCCTGTATGAGCAACCGTTGGCGCAGGTGGTGGTAAATGGTAGAGCTTCACGGCCCTTCACTCTTGGGCGAGGCACGAGGCAGGGATGTCCTGTGTCACCGCTGTTGTTCGCCCTCGCGCTCGAGCCGCTGGCCGCCTGGCTCCGGTGGGAACCCTCCTTGAAGGGTATTCTGTGGTCCCCTGATTTTGAAGACCGTGTTTCATAATATGCCAACGACATTTTGTTGTATTTGACGTCCCCCCGTAAGTCATTGGGAGTCCTCTTTGATGTCCTGCGTTCCTTTGGACGTAACTCCGGGTTGGTTATTAATTGGTCCAAATCCTGTATTTTCCCGCTTACCGGTGACCCTCTCTCTTTGCCCCGAGTGTGCCCGATCCCGGTCCGCACCGAGGGTTTTAAGTATTTGGGTATTTATATTTCACTTGACCCTGTGTTGCGCTATGATCGGAATCTGTTGCCTCCACTCGCCCGACTTCGGTCGGACGTCGCGGCTTGGTGTAATCTGCCCTTATCCCCCCTGGGACGGGCGGCCCTGTTTAAAATGATGTCTCTTCCCCGGTTCTTATATGCTGTGCAAAATACACTTGATCTAGTGCCGGCTAGCTATTTCCGCGAGATTGAGGGCCTCCAAAGGAAGCTGGTATGGGCTGGCCGACCTCGTATTGCGTTGGCTAAGCTCACGTTACCCTGGTACGATGGGGGCATTGCGTTACCTGATATACGACGGTATTATTGGGCATCTCAACTGAGTGCTGTGAATCATGCTATGTATGGTCCAGTTCCGAATCCTGCTTACGAAATGGACCGGTGGCTCTTGCCCGGGGGAAACTATTACAGGGCGTTCTATTCTCGGGGTGCTAGGAAGAACTTGACGGGACCCACTGGAGTGGCGGTGCGGGTATGGGGCAGCGCGACCGCGGCTACCGGATGGACAGATAGGCTGACCAGAGCGACCCCTCTATTTGCCGCGGAGAGGCTGGGTGAGTTGTGGACCTCAAAAGGGTTTGATAGATGGGACCTCATCGGGATCAGTAAGTTGGATGACCTCTGGGTTAAGGACAGGGTTAAGTCCTTTGCTGAATTGCAACAGGAATATGGTTTGACTGATTCGGAGTTTTTCCGGTACCTTCAGGTTTGTCATGCCATTGGGTCGGTTTTTCCGGCTGGGTCTGCCATCCCGGAGAGCTCCCCCTTGGAAGACAGGGTGCTGGACGGACATGTGCCGGACAGCACTATCTCTCTTATATATAAGAAACTTATTAATACTCGGTCGGATTTGCTTCTTCATCTGCGTACTTCCTGGACTGATGACGGACTGGAGCTGGATGATGAGGATTGGCAGGCCGCGATATCCTCTCCTAAGGAGGTTGCGATTCCGGCGCGTCTGCGACTCGTTCAGCTGAAAATTCTACAACGGGTCTATGTCACGGGCCCCAGACTGATGCATATGGGTTTTTCAGAGGATGGATTGTGTCGGCGAGGCTGTGGTATGCTTGCTACCTTCCTCCATATTATATGGGAGTGTCCGGAGGTTGTATCTTTTTGGAATGGAGTGTATGCGGTGATGAGTGAAGTTACGCATGTTCAGTTGCTGCCTGAAGCCCGGCGTTGTCTTTTGAATGTATGGGAGCCGACTGATTGTAATGTTGCTCAGACTCAATGGGTGACGCTGGGGAACATGGTTGCAAAGAGGGACATTGCACAATTGTGGGGATCTCAGAGGGCTCCATCAGTCTCCGGGTGGGAAGATAGTATGGACTGGTGCATGTTCAAGGAAAAGATTGTGTATGTCTCCCGTGGCAGGCCCAAAAAATGGGGTAGGATATGGGGCCAATGGAACTCGTTCCGTGGGGATGTCTGCGACCCCCCTTTCACTGATCCCCCTGATACTCCCTGTTCCCCTTAGCTGTGTGTTTCTGCTCTTTCCTGTGCTGTATTTTTGTTAGACCACTGGCGCTGGGTCCCCCCTCTCCCCCCTCCCTTTTTCTTTTATCCTCTGAAGATTCTCCTGTCTTTCCCTATTGTTCTAGGTCTGACTCGCCCCGCATCTTATGAAACGGACGTAACAACTCGGGCATAGCCTTGTCTTTTTCTTCTTCGTTTGTTTAGTTGTTTTAAAAAATGAAACCTCTTTATATCCTGTCGTTTTGTGATTGATCGATGTCATGCACCATGGTTGCCGGACCCCTGGTTGTCGGCTGATGAGCTGTGTACCTTAACGTTGTTTTGAGATGCTGCACCGGCCGGCCCAGAGGGTTGTAGGCACATCTTTGTTTCTATTTGTCTCTTGCAAATAAAGGTTTATAAAAAAAAAAAAAAAAAAAAAAATTAATAGATTTAAAAAAATTAAATAAATGTCTAGCTAAATAAAAATGTACAGTATTTCGTGTAAAACTTTCTCTGTTAGAAGCCAGAGCTGCTGGCTTTGCCGAACGCATGTTTCTCAATTCTTTTTCTCTTTATTGAAATGGGCCTTAGGAGTTTCGCAGGCAGGCGCACAGCACACACTTGAGAATTGCACATGTACAAGGAAATAGGCTTGGCAGCTCTGGTAATAAATACAGAATGAAATCTTGCGTGTATCAAAGTGCTAACGGCCACTAAGGGAGAAGAAAGGACCTCCTACACAGTAACCTAAAGCCCTGATGAGCACACTGCCCCTTTCTGAATAAACATTGGCAAAGCCCACAGGTCTGGCCTAGATCAGCTGGTGTGACGCTTTTTTGTTTTATATTGGTTGCATATGCTTGCATTAAAAAAAAACACGCACACCATCCTAAAGTAAAAGCCATTAATTTGCAAAAACAAAATTAATTAAAAAAATAATCCTCATGTATAATTGTTAAAAAAAATAGTCCAGATACTTCACAGCTGACAGATTTACTTTTCTATAGGAACCCTTTCCAGTTGTAATACTCCTTATTACAATTAATTCTTACTGGCACAAAGAACTGGTACTGATTTTGAACTACTAAAATCTGAGGAGGCCGTTAACACTCATAAGGATAACTTGAAAAAACCAAGCATTGGCATAGCCAATAGGTCTCGCCTTTTGGATCTTATAAGTGTTTAGTAATCCAGCACAATACCCTTGGTGCAACAACATCAACTCTTGCATGGCTAAACACTTATAAGGTCCCAAAGGCGAGACCTATTGGCTATGCCAATGCGTGTTGCCTTTTCCATGCGTGCTGCCTTATGCAGCACACGTGGAAAAATAAAAATGCTATTGTTTGTTTATGTGTAGGAAAGTGTCCCTTCCTGTACATAAACATACTTTTTTTTAAAATGCCATTTTGTCACTTTCATGTGACAGAATGGCATTTCTGGTATTGTTTATGTGCAGGAAGGGACACCTTCCTACACATAAACAATCCTCCCCTGCATGCAGACACCCTTGCACTTTTTCATCTGTTACGTTTTAATGGGCTACTGTGAAATTTTCTTAATAGACAGGAGAGAGAGAGAAAGCATAATCCGAAGCCTCCGCTCCTGACATGGAAATTTTACTTACACTTACCTACTTACTTAATACAGCCTTAAAGACAACATATTAAATCATAGTTTCTGTTAAATGTGCACAAAATGGATGTTTTCTCCTTTTGGATCCTTCATCTCTCATGCAGAATCTGTTACAAAGAATATCATATGGTATATCTTGTGTAACACTCTTAGGGGGATATTCTCAAGAACGTGTGATAATCATTGCAAAATTAGATTAATGCAACTTTGCACATCACTGTCTATCGCGACAAAACAACACTGTGTTAACGTTGTATTACCAATCCGGCGGCACCAAGCGATAGTAGCAGGATAACGCGCCAAATGAACGCGTAAAAATCAACGCAATGCTGAAAAAATGCGAAACAAAAAAAGTTGTGCTGCCCCAAATCGCGATACAAAAATCAGCGATAACCAGCGCCAGGCCTGCAAATCCCACGCGTCATGCCGGAAAATGCACTCACTATAAAAGCAACAAAAAACACACCAAAAACAAATAAAACTGTGTTGCACCATGGATGCACCCGGACCAAGTGCAGAGGACAACCCGAAACCTACAAGCCCCACGGAGGACCAGCCAGGAACCCCGTGTTCAGGGAGAGGCAAGGAGAAGAGGAAGATCGGGTTCAGTCCACATGAAGACCGGATCATCATCACGGATGTGACAGAACACTACCAACAACTATTCGTCACCTCAACTGTGTCATTGGCAACACAAATATGGCAGTCCATCGTCAACAACATGAATGCAGTGGGAGTGTTGAGGGGGTCAATGGAGGAGGTCAAGAGGCGCTGGCATGATGTGCAAAGCCAAGCCAAACGGAAACTCGCTGCCAATAGGATGTAGTGTTTTATCTAGGAAACCTGAATCGATATTCCTATTTTATGCCCTTGTCCGGCTATAATCAATAATATCCATACAACGGCAAAATAATCATATCCATAATTCAGTCGTAGCACATGCTGTCACATTAAGCAAGGCTACTTCTCCGGCCCCCTAATAAAGCACACCGAGTTCTCTAAACAAAACCAAGCCTCCAGCAACCTGGGAAATCCCCCTTGCTTTTGTTTTGATTTCATCCTAGAACTCCTGTAAAGCACTGTAAGAACGGCCAGTTCTTAGTGACATCTTTATTGACGTCTTATGTCCAACCTTACGTCAAACCCAGGCACCTTTCAGGTATAAATATACCAACGTTGCCTTAAGCAAACACACGGTGGTGAATCTGGAGCAGAGCAGCTATCTACTTGCCCGGAAGCCCAGCTGATGCGAGAGCCCACGGACGCTGCCCCTCCTCTTTGACGCGCTGAGAAAGACGCTGTCTTTTCTCCTGCCGAGAAATCCAGCTCCGGCGTTTCCAGCCTACCCTTGCGGGTTGCTGGGATATCGAGTCCTGAGAGAGAGATACCAGACCTCCTGCTGTCTATTACCCAGGTACGGAACTGACTAAACCCTTACAGAGAATTCTTGAGTCAGATTCTTGGCAAAACAAACTTAACTTAAACTGCTACTTTCTTACTCCTTCCCACGTATTAGGCTTAGGTCAGGTACACCGGGGTAGGCGTATTTAGAAGCACCAGTTGAGTACGATTAGTCAATGTATATATGTATGTATATATTTTATCTATTTTAAAGTATCATATGGCTAAGAAACCATATCAATGCTTTTACAGTATTATTTTATAATCCTCCTTTTACTGTACGCACTTTGCTTTACCATGAGCATTACAATCGTGGCAATTCATTTCTCTTGTATGAGGAAGAAGACTGCTCAATAAATAACACCTTTTATTGAAAACGCCCGTCTCTCTTTTCTCTGCATTCTGGTGAAACTAAGTACGCACATTTGACTGAGTGAAATATCTATCTATTATTTTCACTCGACTCTAGAGATACACTCTTATTCAGGGAGAGCAAAGTTGTCATGTTTTATAGTTGTCAGAAGCTAATCCCTTCTTGTCTATCCAGGGAGGTTAAACTCCTCCTCGTTTATTCGAGAAAGTTTCTAGTGACCTCTGAGCTCGCTGGCAAACCTTAAGTCTAATATAGTCAGTAGAGACCTAGATAACCTCAGTCCTACGTCTACACTGCTGAATATATTATTCCAATGCGCAGAGCCTATTGGGAATATAGGAACTACACTACATGGCACCCAACGTTTGGTAAGGCGATAAATCTAACGCAAGACGTTAGAGTAACTCAGTCGTGCTTTTTCACACAGACCCTTTTTTCCCGTAAATACTCCAAAAAGACGTCTGGAGTGGGTAAAAGGTTAAAAATCCGCCGGAACTTAGTAGGAAGAGATTTCTATGTATAGTTTTTGGTTTAGTCAACGTTGAAGGATACAGTGTTCCAAAAATATTGTGCACCTAATCTTTGTTTCCTTGAAACCTGATCTGCAACAAAAACTTTTCTGTTAAGTAAAAATGACAGGAAGTGAAGACGAAAGGGAGGCAGCTAGAATGGCAGCTCAACTCCTAGAGGATGACACAAGTCTCCTACAGACCGACCCGAATGCAATACTCATTCCGGTCAACATAAAAAAAACTAAGGGGCAGATTTATGAGACACTTGCGCCACGTTTATGCCGCTGTTGCGTCACGCAAGGCGGCGTAAACGTGGCGCATCCCTACGAACGATTTACAACGTGACGCATCTAGGCAGATGCGTCATGTTGTAAAGCCCTGCGCCGCTTGTGGGCGTTCCGGCGCAGGGTGGGCGTTCCGGGGCAGGTGCGCCTCGCAAAAGTGGCTGAGTGAAATCTATAAGATTTCACTCAGTCACTTTCAGGCCAATGCTGCGTCAAAAGCCTGCGCCTGCTTGAAGCAGGCGTAGGTCTTGACGCAGCATTGTGGAGATGGGGCACCCCCGAGCCTTGCTGGAGCTGCATCGCGCTTGCGACGCAACTCCAGCAATGCGTCACCTTTACGGCACAGATGCGTCACGCATCTGTGCCGTTTTTGCCCCATGGTGCGCCGCATCATAAATGCGGCGCACCATGGGTGGCGGAGCTGTGGCGCACTGTGGCGCATGTTAACTGGCGCATCCCTGGGGATGCGCCAGTTAACATAAATCTGCCCCTATAACTCTTAAACTAATAGAGAATGGACTAACATCGAGAGGTGGTATAGTCGTATTCGTAATTGAGGCACATGAATATCGGCAGACAGAGGTATTCTATTCATGGATAAACTTTCCAGCAGCAAACGCTGTCACACACGAATTCCACTATTACAAAATAGAGGAACCACCGGATGAATACACTCCTTTCGAGGAGGTGGAAATCCCATTAAAATACCAAGAGCACCTGCTCTGGTTTAAAGGCGCCCTAAAACATAATAATCACATCACCAGGCTCGGTCCACTAGGTAGACCAGGAGCAACGTGGCCGGTTCTAGCCAGCTACATACCACATCCAGACATTGAAGAAATGTCAATACCAGAACTTTTAGCACAGCTAAAACAACTGATTAAAATTCATAGACAATTAGTCCAATATGTAATGCGGACTACAACAGTCCAACCAGCTATTAACATTCCACAGCTGACCCCTCATCAGGGGAACACAAACAAAATTACACCACAGAACATACAATCATGTCTGGGTAAAGTACCAATAAAACGGGAACAAATTCCATTTTGGTTAGCACAAAAAATCACTCAAATCGAGGCGGTATTTCCGGATACTACCCCTACTGAGAAACACAAAATTCTGACTATCTGCCTTCCAATGGGGATCGCACCCCATGTAGAGGGCTGTGACACTTGGGGCACAGTCTTTGCTTCCATTTACACAAAAACACATGGTGTTCCGTCCACGGCGGTAATACCAGATGTGCTAAGACAGATTCAAAACGAATACGGTCCAGAACCTGCTTTAACTCTGGGTATGAAATTACTAAAAGACTTCAAGCAGGTCTCTTCTATATTATTAGCCAACATAAAAGGGGAAGCAACATCTGTGGTGATCCGCTAGAAATTGAAAGAAACAGATATAGCAGAACAGCCATTTGAACTTGCCAGAATCATAGAAAAATCCTATGAAGAACTAGGAAGAGATAGTTTGGGTGGGAAACCAGTAAAACCCCAACTAACTGAAAATCCTGAAAAAGTATTTATTAAAAATCATCTAAACACTCCAAAAAAGAGCTGGTATGGAAATAAACAATCCACTCCCAAAGAAAAAAGATTCCAGCCCAGAGGAAGGTCTCCTCGGCGGAGAGAAAGATCTCCGGACCAAGGACACAAATCACCCCAGAGGGAGCCCTCTGAGAAAAGATACAACCTTAGAAATAGGGATAATCTAAAGAAACCTGATAGATATCAAGATATTGATACACGTCCCTCTCGATCTTTTCAGACTTCCTCGCAGAAATCGGAAAGAAGAGGATGGTCAGAACAAAGGGAAGAGCACGTCAAGTCCAAAGACAAAGAACCTGCTCATCAAAGTAAAAAATTACAATTTCCAAGAAAGAAGGCAGCCAGCATTAAAATAGTCAACCATGCAGAGGATACTGAGGACACAGCTGAAAAATGGAGAGTGGGCCCAGACAGTGCTAGACAGCGCAGCAGAAGTGACCATAGCTCGCAAGATCCTGATGAATCATCTGGAGACAGTGGACACGAATGAATACATTCAAGTGGAAACTGCAGACAGCAGAGTTAGCAAACCTCATAAAATATACGAGATAACATTACGTATAGAGGGAGATAAGACTAGGAAAGTAAGGGGTCTATTTTGGGATAACCTTTCCAAAGGCTATGACATCCTTTTAGCTGAAAAGGAACTGGCCACCAAAGTTTGTCAGGGAGTGCCCTCATGGCGAAGAAATGATTATGCCTGCCTTCTCAAATCACATTCCAATTCACAAAAAATATACACTTGCAAGTAAGTGGGCAGTAGCCCAAGCTCCTGCATTATATAAAAATCATGTAGGATGGGATGAGGACTCTCCTCCTCACAAAATCCAATTAAAATGTCAACCAACTGCACAAAGGCAGTACCTAATTAAGCAAGAAGCTAAAAAACAGGTCAAGGAGATCTTAGATCAACTTGAATACCAGGGGGTGATTGAAACATGCACCTCACAAATGAACAATCCTTTGTTTCCTGTCTCCAAGCCAGACGATTCATATCGTCTAGTTTTGGACTACAGACACCTTAACTCATGTTGCAATACATTTGCAGTACAAAATTCACACAGTGCAGCACTAATGAATAACATCGTGCGCAAAAAATACAAAACAACATTAGACATCTCTAATGGATTCTTTTGTCAAAACATTGCACCTGAAAGAAGGTATTTGACCGCTTTCTCAATAATGGGCTCGCAGAAAATTTTCTGTCGACTCCCACAGGGGTTCAAGAATAGCCCAGGATTATTCTCAGCAAGGGTAACAGAGTTACTACAAATGTATGATGATGAGGCATTATCTTATGTCGATGACATCTATCTAACAGATGATGACATGGATACTCACTTGAAAAGAGTGAACACCATAATACTTGGGTTCGCAGCAGAGGGTTACAAATTCAACTTTAAAAAGTCACGAATTGCCCATCTGACTGTCCTGTTTTTAGGATATGAATTATCAAGTGAAGGCAAAAGCCTAGCAGACAACTTCTTAGAAAAGTGTGCTGTACTCCAAGCACCAAAAACGCGGAGGAACTTACAATCAATACTAGGATTCCTGAATTTCGGAAGAACTTACATTCTAAATTATGCAGAGAGGGTTAAACCTCTCTATGAATTAATAAAACCAGATTTTAAACCAATCAATTGGACTCAAAAACACAGAAATTTTGAAATCATTGCAAACAGACATGTTAGCAAAAACAAAATTGCAAACTCGCGATAATACACGCAACCTTGTAATCCGAGTCATCCCAGGAAGATGCGGATTCACGTACCTGACCTCTAATGAGGGAGAAAAGGTACCAATAGCATACAAATCACACTTGTACTCACAAGCTGAAAAAACATTCAGTCTTGCGAAAAATGCTGTAAATGCGGTTCAAACAGCTGTAGCAAAAGAAAGAGCCCAGGCCCAAGGCAGACGGATTACTGTTTTAACAGCAGAATCAGCCTTCGAGGCATTAACAAGCCCATGTAATTTAACTACCGTGGCATTAGATCCAAAATGGATACAATGGGAAAATTCTCTTGCTACAGAAAAAGTGAAATACTATTTTGACCCGGAAATAAAAAAATTGAAATATCTAACATATGAAAAAGAATATCCTCTGCCTAACGACATTCTGCTCCTACAACAGTACGCCTGTGTAATATACACAAACAGTTATGCAGAACCCTCAGTTTGGGGAAAACAAGCTTATAACGCTACGTGCGAGGTTGTCAAATGCCGGTGGCGCGGAGGTAAACTGAGACCACTGGTAACAATGTCACAATCTGTAAAAAACAATTCAGGTCAACAGACTGAATTAATAGCTTTAAATATGGCGCTCGACATTGCCGATCGCGAATTCCCGACACTAATAGTGTGCGATTCGCATTCCTGCGTCAAATCATACAATGAAGACTTGCAGAAATGGGTTGAAAACGGTTACAAAGATGACACAGGCGCCACAATAAAGCAAAAATCGCTTTGGGAACAAGTAGTTCTTGTAAAGAAAGAACTACAAAAGACTCACGTGATACATACACTGAGTCATCAGCGTGATGGCGTTCACGCTGCAGGGAATTCATTGGCTGAAACAGCCACAGCGGAAGCAACTAATCCGGCTTCCGTAGCCACAAAAAAGCGTTCAGAAAAATACATAGATGGGGAAACCATGCTGGCGGTAAAAACGTCTTCAAAAGGCGACTGTGCAGCATTACCCGTGAACTATCCACTCAATTATACATACATAATCGATGCAAACTCTGTTCCTTTTGCTCAAATCCCTGGAGTGGGGGATAGAGTGATTCCAAACACGAACAGGAGAGTCTTGCTAATAGCAGACGCACACATGGGTGAAGGTCTAGGGCCCCGAAGGATCAAGGAATCTCTGACAGAATTACAATCAGAATACTGGTGGCCGAGGATGAGCCTGCAACATTACAAATTTGTAATGAGGTGTCAAAACTGCAACAGAGATCGCAGTGGCGAACCGACCGAAGTAGTGCCAGAACACCTAGTAGAAAGCATAAGGCGATCTATACGCATGATTAAACAGGAAACATGCGTCCCTATGTATATTATTTAAGACTAGATTCACTTAAAATGTAGACCACAGCGCTCGGCTGACGCCAGAACTGTTATAAAAGATTTGCGAGTCTATATCGGCACATACGCAATTGGCATGCTACATTCTGACCATGGTCCTGCTTTTAGCTCTCGAGCTTATAAGGAGGCCATGACCAGCATGGGCATTGCATTGCAGTACTCTTGTCCCTTCCATCCTGAGGGAAACGGGATAGTGGAAAGAAAAAAACGAGACATAAAGCAATCTATAACGGCGAGGGTATTAGGTACGGGTGATGGGTGGGTCCAACATTTAACAAGTGTCCAACGTAGTCTTAACAATCTGCCAAGAAATTCTCTAAAAGGTTTCAGTCCGTATAAACTATTGTTCGGTACTAGAATGCATATTCAGGACTTAGATAGTCAGACTTCAGTGGTAGAAGAAAAATGCTTTGACATCGAAGATCGTTTGGCTATTTTACAGGACTTAAATGAAACAAGAAAAGACCTGAGTAACGTAAAGCTAAAACACCAGCCAACTGCCACTGAAGAGAAACCACCTGTCCCAGCAAGGCCTGTCTGGATTCCAAAGATTGGGGATCTGGTCAGAGAGAAGATCGCGGTGAAGAAGGAATTTGGGCCTTCTTACAGAAAAGCAGTACCTGTCTTAGCTGTCAACGGAACAAGATCAGTTGTACTACCGCCCCTTGCTGGTAAAAAGGAGAACCGAGTTGTATCCATCGACCTGGTAAAACCACAATCATGTGGCCGATAATAAGTAGTAGGCCCAGTGGACTCCCAAGAAATAGCAGAAGACCAAATCTTGCTACAATCCAAGACGTTCAAACTGAGAGACTAATCACATTTGAAAAACCTGCAGTGATTAAAAAAGGACTATGCAATAATGCCATGGAACTTGTGCCTCTTGAAGCCCAATTTGAAACAGTTCATCAAGAAACACCTGTCTACAACGATGTAGCCATCGACTATGCTAATGAAACAAAGAAAATTCCAAAAGCAAATAAAAATCCGGAAGCGATTCCAACAATTGACAGAACTGCATCTGGCTACTTCATCAATTTCGATGACTTTTCTGAGGATCCAAGCGAGCCTGAAGAACAGCCAACAAATAAATCTTTTAAATACAAAGTAACAGAACTCTTTCATGAACTAAAAGAAACCGATCTGATTTCTCCATGGATTGAATTTTGGATTGTGTTAGGTGTACTTTTCCTCCTGCTTTGGCTCATCATGGTTCTTTGTTTGGGAAAATTAATTGAGGGAAAATATAGTACAATGGACACAGCAAGTCAGAACATCAACTTGGTCCTAAAACCACACAAGTCATCTCACATAGAGAAAAGAGAACTACCATCTGTGAATGTCACAGCCAATCCAATACCCGGTGGGGTAGCTTGGGACAAAACAGATTACGATATTTATGGCCCGGTCGAGCTCTTGAAGTATCCACACCAGTTTAAGATTTCATTGAGTGACTTTGTAAAACCGAGCACATTCTCTGATGATTGGGACTTTGAAAGTATTAATGATATGATGTCAGACTTAGTAATGTCAGCAAAATTTACAGAACATGATTACTTGCAGGGTTCATCTAATTATGAAGAATTGTACTGCTACAGCCATTTTGCACATCACTATTTGCATAAATCTGCTCAACCTAGAAATGTTTTAAAATATAATCAATGGGAACATTGTGCAACTCCACCAAAAGGCAGTTCAAAAACATTTTATGAGAAATTCCCATACTTCTCAGGGTTTAACATAAGTGAAGCAGAAACCTTTTATTTCAAAATGTTAAATAAGACAAAAATGAAAACAATGCTGACAAACACTAAATAAATCTATTCAGAAGCATTTTATGTAAAAATGACTACATTTGGTTTTGATTTTTGGAAAAACAATATTGAAACTAAAACCATCTGGGGTACCAAAGATTGGCAGGTCCAAGGTATAGAATCATTATTTAGAACCTGCATGATCCCAGAACAAATTATATTCTTGAATGATAGCATTCAACAGACAACCTGTCTTGGCCTAGCCAAAATTAAAGACTTAAACAAACCGTCTATTCCAAAGCCAACACCTGACAATAATAGCACTACAGATGTTGAGATAGACGTATCCCATATTTTTAACCAAAACAGAACACATCCTTATTGGAAAAAATGGTTGATCTGGCCCACAGACACAAATAACTGTCAAGATAGATTCCTGAACAAAATACAGGGGTTCAAATTGACCAGGCCAGACCCTAGATACTCCCAGAGACAACATCCAGGGATAGTTACAACATACAGTGTAGGAAAACTCTGCCTCGAATGGCTACAGAAATCCACACTGGCAGAAATTAAGCAACACTTGACTTTACTTAAAGACGGTGCTGACTTGCGTGATTTCATAATGGGACCACGCAAACAGCGTCAAAAACGTTTCATAGCGGCCGGTATATATGCAGCTTACAACGAAGCTTGGAAAATAATGCAAATTGAAACAGCAGAAAAAATACGGGAAATTGACCGTATTAATTTGGAAAAATCACTTTCTGTTGTGGACAATGGGTTAATGACTCTGTCTTCCAGAATATATTCACTGGACAGCATTGTATCATCTGCTATAGATATAATAGAACAGGACTTGTTAATGTTACAACATGGTCAGTCCCAATTACGTTCTATTGTACAGCTTGGCTGGACGTTACAAAATCTGCGTTCAGGCTACGTGCCTTGGCGTTTAATCAACACAACGTCATTTTTCTCTATCTTTAACCTTACTGATACACAAATCAGCTTGGCACAGAAAGGAGCAGAGTATACAATTCTGAGCATTGAAAAACTTGAGAGATTACCATTGACAATGTCAGAACGACCTGTCATTGAATGGATAATACACGGAATAATAACTATTCCGATAACAACTTTCAAATTCAAATTCTGTCAAGAATATATACCAGCAGGCCAGTATGAAAAGTTGGGTAAAGGGTACATTAAGTCATCATGGAAATTACCTTACACACACACAGGTTATAGTGAAAAGGAACAGAATGTATTTCTTAGTGGTAATAATTGTAAAAGATCACTAAGTGGTATACTTCTGTGTCAAGGTATTAACTTGCATGGGGCCTGTGAGGGGACTTCAAATAACCTTTCATGTCACCAGCATGGCTCACCTGCAACTCGAATAGAGCCATTCTTTAGACGGCTTTCTAACGGGAGCTATATTCTAATAGTGGACCACAGATGTTGTGGCATGGTGCCAGGAAAAGCTTATCTAGTTAGCGTTAGTTCCATGGTCACTTGCTGTATGCAAGTATTGTTTCCTAACAACACTCCAGACAGGGAGGAAAACATTTGGCCATTTTTTAATATCTCTTCTATTCGAATTGATACTTTAAGCAGAATGAAGTCTGTCCTTTTGCAGACAACTGTGCCCTTGACGTCATCAAATGAAACGTATGATCTGCAAGTTTCAAGGACAACGGCAGAGATACATAGCCTTTTATCAGCCAATGCCCCCTACATTTCACAGAAATGTTAAGCCAAATCCTAAATATGTCCGATACTGGCGGTATCCCACGTATATTTAAGACAGTTTTTTCAGGACTGTTAACACCCTTCACAACAGTTCTGGGCATTTTTCCTAATTTTGTCCATTCTGTCTTTGGCGGCCTACCACTCCTGTTGGGACTCGTAGCAGGCATTCTATTTTTGATACTTCTGCTTCGTTATGGCAAGCCAAAACGCAGACAAGACTCCAGCCACAATGGAAGAAACGATCCTAGCTATACGCTATCGGGACCGCATAACTAAAGTCCTTGGATTAGCCCGGCTAAGAGATCTGAATATGACCTGGTTTCTTTTATTCAGACCCATCTGGCAGAATTGTATCTTACCTGTGCTTCGATGTATGCTATGTGGAGAAGAATGCGTGTTGGACGTCTGTCTTACACTACAATCAGCAGTACCATTGGATACAGATACTTTGCTAAGTCCTTTAATGGCTCATGCATCGTGTTGTCCCCAGCGGTTACCAACCATGATGACGGCATTCGTTGAGACTTCACCACTGCGAATAAAGGGTAGTGAAGTACGAGATGAGAGCAACATCACCCAGGTATGACCTTCTGTGAGCACTGCTGAACCTGTCATCGATGATAGCAATCATGCTCACGACTGCACAGTTGCGGCACTTTCCAACTTGGTCGAACTTTCACCTGAAGCGGTAAACCACTTTTTTGAAAGTCTGTCTGAAATGATGTTTTCCCCCGAACAAAAAGAATAACTTTTAAGCAAACTAGTACACAGCGTTCCCTGAACTCTGAAATCGGCCTTCGACTTTGATAAACAAAAGCTACTGAACATATTTGGAACTATATTTTTTCTCTCTCCCCTGAAAGCGAAATTATTTTTTTTCCAGATTCCAAAATATTTACCTTTTTCTGGCACATGTACTCTGCTTGAAGTAGAACTATTCTTAGAGAACAGAGCTTGTATTTTAGGAACTCTAAAGACAAATATATCACGTCAGCCTCTAGCACATTTACAGCAACTGTATTTATATGTGATGGAATGGTCTCGACCCTTTTTTCTGTATTAAGAGCCATTTCATGTGTAAATTTCACAAATCATTCATGCCGATATATATATGCATCCTTTTTAATGAATGATTACACTGCTTGAAAAGCGTACAGTACCTTTAATCATTTTCATGTATTTTGCATACACCATTTCAAATGCAAAAATGTATTTTGGGGTGGGTTGGTATACACATGCACCTTTTATGTTTACTATTGCTTAAGTTTTAGTAATGATGGACATTAATTCGTGGAGTGGGTGTAGTGTTTTATCTAGGAAACCTGAATCGATATTCCTATTTTATGCCCTTGTCCGGCTATAATCAATAACATCCATACAACGGCATAATAATCATATCCATAATTCAGTCGTAGCACATGCTGTCACATTAAGCAAGGCTACTTCTCCGGCCCCCTAGTAAAGCACACCGAGTTCTCTAAACAAAACCAAGCCTCCAGCAACCTGGGAAATCCCCCTTGCTTTTGTTTTGATTTCGTCCTAGAACTCCTGTAAAGCACTGTAAGAACGGCCAGTTCTTAGTGACATCTTTATTGACGTCTTATGTCCAACCTTACGTCAAACCCAGGCACCTTTCAGGTATAAATATACCAACGTTGCCTTAAGCAAACACACGGTGGTGAATCTGGAGCAGAGCAGCTATCTACTTGCCCGGAAGCCCAGCTGATGCGAGAGCCCACGGACGCTGCCCCTCCTCTTTGACGCGCTGAGAAAGACGCTGTCTTTTCTCCTGCCGAGAAATCCAGCTCCGGCGTTTCCAGCCTACCCTTGCGGGTTGCTGGGATATCGAGTCCTGAGAGAGAGATACCAGACCTCCTGCTTTCTATTACCCAGGTACGGAACTGACTAAACCCTTGCAGAGAATTCTTGAGTCAGATTCTTGGCAAAACAAACTTAACTTAAACTGCTACTTCCTTACTCCTTCCCACGTGTAAGGCTTAGGTCAGGTACACCGGGGTAGGCGTATTTAGAAGCACCAGTTGAGTACGATTAGTCAATGTATATATGTATGTATATATTTTATCTATTTTAAAGTATCATATGGCTAAGAAACCATATCAATGCTTTTACAGTATTATTTTATAATCCTCCTTTTACTGTACGCACTTTACTTGACCATGAGCATTACAATCGTGGCAATTCATTTCTCTTGTATGAGGAAGAAGACTGCTCAATAAATAACACCTTTTATTGAAAACGCCCGTCTCTCTTTTCTCTGCATTCTGGTGAAACTAAGTACGCACATTTGACTGAGTGAAATAGCTGTCTATTGTTTTCACACGACTCTAGAGATACACTCTTATTCAGGGAGAGCAAAGTTGTCATGTTTTATGGTTGTCAGAAGCTAATCCCTTCTTGTCTATCCAGGGAGGTTAAACTCCTCGTTTATTCGAGAAAGTTTCTAGTGACCTCTGAGCTAGCTGGCAAACCTTAAGTCTAATATAGTCAGTAGAGACCTAGATAACCTCAGTCCTACGTCTACACTGCTGAATATATTATTCCAATACGCAGAGCCTATTGGGAATATAGGAACTACACTACAAGGAAGGCAGCAAAGGCGGCTGGAGGTGGGAGTCTTGTGCCACAGGAGGAGCAGGATGAGCTGGAGGAAATGGTGGCCTCAGTCATCGGTGTGGAGACGATGCAAGGAGTCGGGAGCCCAGACACAGCTCGACATGACTTGACCCAACAGCAACAGGATAAGTAACGACTAGGGACTGGGGGGATGGAGGGAGATGGGCACAATGGCACACATTTACAACATCAGTTGTAGCACACTGCACACCCACAATGATTGTGGAACATATCCCTGATACCCTTGGCACTCTGCAGCACACATAGAAACACCAAGTAGGGCTCAGTACACAATGTGCACAAAGGGCCCCTCCCTATCAGCAATCTCATAACCTACCCATGCACATGTGCTGAATCAAGCAAAGCCGCAGCTCTGTGAGCCACACTGACAATGCAAGTGACACTGCATGACCAATAGCATGGCTGCAGCCAAAATAACAGCACATCAACATTGACGACAATGTGCTACAAAGTGCAACACTTACACCATAGGCTAGAGGACACAACTGGTGCCTCTTGTGCGTAGAAATTGGCCAATCACATCTGGCATTGCATGAAACTGTGACATGATAATGTACAAGTACAACTGCATATCCGTCATGTAGTCGAAATGTCCACTGTCTCCCATCAAATAGCCAGCTGCTCCAAAACAGTCACAATGTACATTGTCATGCTGTCTGGCTGGAAACATGTACAATGCGTCAACATACATGGGACACACTGTTAACCTGCATCTCCCTTTTACATTGCAGAGGGACAATCAACACCTCCTGCAGAGCAGAGCAGACATATCTGCAGTGATGATGAAGAGGACACCCTGGTCATCTGCACCGACACCCTCCAACGTATCGTAGGCAGCCTCCGCACCCCACCTCCAGGAGCAGGTCAGCCCAGTTGCATCAAGGTGACCCCACACCCTGCACAGACCACACAGCAGGAAGTACACACCACCATGGCTGGCTCACAGGACCCCCACGATCAACACATGGCTTTTCAACGCCGTGTGTTAGGGTGCCAGGAGAAGATGGCTGATTAGCTGCGGGTGGGGTTAGACCACATGGCAGCCAAACTAGATACTACATGTGGATGTCTGAGTCCCATCAAGGACCACTTCCAGTCCCTAACGGATACCCACTATCCGCTCCATACTCTCTAACAATCCTTGGCTGACCTCGCTGGAGCCAATACTTGGATACAAGAAATGTCTAGTCAGACAGACTCCAGCGATGACAGCACAGAGTTGGCACAGATGCGGAGGACCATGGAGCCGATGCAGGCTGGAAGTATATCTGTCACGGCTGAACACCAACGAGATGTAGCTGGGATCTTACATGCCCTGCAGATCCTCATCTTGCCATTGCTGCAACAGAGCCTGTCCCAGATGATTGCTGCAGGAACTTCAACACACACATCTCCGCCCGCTGACGTGTCATTGGCACACAGTGATGCAGCCCTACCACCGTCACCTCCTGATGGGTCAGTGGCACACAGTGATGCATCCATAACATCACCACACACACTGGACTCAGAAGACATATCAGAGGAGTAAGATGTGGATAGTAAAGACTGTGTGAGGAAGGAGGTAGTAGAATCCATCCCCGCCATATGGCCTGTCCCTGCCTGGTTCAGCCCTCTGAATCATACCCTGGAACACCTCCCACTGTCCAGAGAAACACTCTGTGACATTCACCTGGACCCCGAGATGTACTACCATATCTGCTGTGGTTACCAATGACACAGCAATCTGGCTGCAGACTGAACTCTTCCTCTTCCAATTAACTTTTCATTCCCCCAAGGACTCTGGTTGGCCCACCACTGGACAACCATGTAATGTGGGCTTGGCATGGACATGTACTGCTCCATCTCCGACACTCCACAGAATGTGAATACAACATTCCAAATCACACAGATGTGTCATGTCTATGTTCACTCAAGTATAAAAGTATGGATGTATGCAGGGACATTGATTGCACTAAAAGTTACACCCTGGTAAATGACATCAATGCGCATGTTTGACCCTGACCCACATGGCCAATTAGATGACTGTGAGGGTGTGAACTAGCTGTCGCCTCATTGCACATGAACAACAATCTCGCAACCCCTCAACGTAGCCCAATGTCCATGTATTAAATAGGGCTGTGTGTAGAAATGTCAAAATCAGTAGCAGGCCTGAAATAGTGTCCCCCATCACATGTGGCAACAGAACATCTCTTCGCATGACCTTCTCACACACATCTGTGTGGACACAGCCTGTTTTGATGGATCACATTGATCCACATGGCAAGAAGTTGGACACCATACTCACATTGCTCAAGACACGTAAGAGCACAGGTGTACCAGCAACTATCCCAACCATAATGTCTGTCTCACAGAGGTGGAACTGCCAATAGGGACCCACTCCCCAATGTATATGTGGCAGTCTGTCCCTCCCTGTTTACAGACAATGCTCATTGAGGCACACTATTTGTCATTCTAATCAACACTCATCACAGTTGAACACTGGTGAAGTTGCATAGACATAGCATGTGCGTGTCAGTAATGGCAAGGCGAGGGCCACAACATGCAGACAAATGCTTAAGACACTTACAGACAGCATAGAAACATGTCGAGGTGCAAGAAATGGGGAGGCAAAAATTAACACAAATCATTACGGATGGCAACGGTCTCAGCCCACCTTGCCTTGCTGGACGAGTCATGTGATGTTTGCCGCCTTTTCATTGCCCCGTATCAGGGGTCACGACTCATAGCCCATGAGATATGCATAGTGCTGTACCACCTGACTGTGCCAACTGTGTGCTCTGCTGACAGTGAGCAGGTTGAAGGGTCCAACAAGGTCACACGTCTTACGACATTGCCATGTGTGTAGTTTCCCTCTAGCAGTATGTCAGATTTAGTAACGTTGCCAAACGAAGCTGTGCAACTCCGCCCTTGGGACTGCATCACCTTGCACAGGTGTGTACCAACAGGCGTAGGTGCACGCACATGCATTCTGAGTCCGGGTGAATGCAGACATGCCCACTGATGTGGTGGGATGTGTGACCATTCCTCCAAGATGCAACAAGGTGTTGGGACCTGTGCTCTGGGTGACAATCAGTTCTGGCTGCAGGAACGTACTTGTCCATGAATGCGAGCGCATCTTCATGGGCAATCAGTTCCAGGAGCAGGTCATTCTCGAGTTCAACGAACGCGAGGGAGAGCCAATCCATTAACTGGTCCGGACACATGTGGTCCGTCCATGCAGTTTCACCAATCCGCAACACAGCCCAACAGGGGAGCGCCTCGATGTGGTCACTGCACACGATGTCTTGTGCAATCTCCCATCTACTACTGCCAGCACATACGCCACATATCAAGGCATCCCATGCACGGGTATCGTGATTACACTCCTGTTCGGGGCTAACAGGGGGTGCACACTCAAGTCATAATCCAGTTCAGCTACCGTTGTGTTGGAAAGGCAGACCTCCATGGGCCACTCGAATATGCATGATCGACAGTGGAACCAGGGCTGGACGCATGTGACGTACACAAGACGGAGGAAAATCAGACTGTAACTGATTCGCAACACTGCCAGTGGCAGTTTTCCCAACAGATCCAGCATTCGTGCACGGTACAGTTCCACGTGACAGGGGTTGTGCATGTGCCCAGGATTGCCTGCCATTGCGTTTGTTGGTCTCGTAGCACCGGCAATCCTCAGACCGACGGCAGTTATGTGGATGATATGCCACAGCTTGAAGCAATGAGTCATATGTGTGTGCAATGTATGGGTTGTTTGTTTACTTATGTGTCAAGGGCATCCCATGTAGATGTACCTCGAGCAGGGACAAGTGTGTGTGGGGTGTGGACACATTGGTCTTTCATTAACGCAGTTCGTGGTGTGGGAGTCAGAGTCTGGTATGGCATCTCACTCAGGGTTTGCCAGCCACATTCAAGACCAAGGTAGGAGGTTCGGATGTCCTTCCGCCTTGTGTATTGCGACAAAGGAGTTTTCATACTTAATGTTAGTCTGACTACTGCTTGCATTTCTGAAATTTGATGTGGCCTTAGACTTAGGGTGCACCATTAGCGATACACACGCAACAGTTGGCATGTATGAGCCAAGGGCCCAATTGGCCTTGCGCTCCTTGTTCTCTCTCTCTCTCTCTCTCTCTCTCTCTCTCTCTCTCTCTCTCTCTCTCTCTCTCCCTCTCTCTCCCCCTCTCCCTCTCCCTCTCCCCTTTGATGAGTGCCTGACACACCTTCTTATCTTGGATATTGTCTTGCAGGCTGTGACTTACAGATTGTCCAGGGATGACCCTCCATGACTCTTCCAAATAGTTGTTTGGAGTCAAAATTGATTGTGATATTTTGTTTGGACTTTCAATGGTGAATGAATGATTCTGATCACACATGAATGAGTAGGGCCCCGGGGAGGTGTGGTGGGTGGGCCTTGGGGGTGGCAGTGAGTGTTGTAACCCTCTTTGGTATCTGAGCTGCATGATCGTTGGCTCCATGGCATCTGTTGTTCTTCAGGTGTGGCTCTGGGCTGGGCTCCCTTTCCTGGTGCAGGTTGTGGTCAGACTTTACACCAGGTAAGAGCAGGTGTTAAATTATTGCTGCTAACGCACCTTCTCGCCTGTTTTGTGACATTTCACTTTTTTTTTAAATCTCTTAATAACAATATGGCATGACCAAATCCTGTTACCAAAATGACTCTACGGGACACAAACCCGTAACTGTGGGCAAACGCACCAGGAATTAGTACCAAACCTGGCGGCCGTTTTCGGAAGGTTGGCATCCCAGTCTTTCTAAGACTCGAGGACGCCGACATCAACCCGGCCATGGGTCTTAAGCTGAGCCGGCACGCCCTGCGGGTATCTTCGGACCCACGAATGGAAGCGTTCCATGAGCGAGGGAGCAGCTTTGACGAAGTAAGTCACTTCAGCTCTCTTTCTCTTTCTAACCTTTGTTATTCACCTGGGAAACACCCCATTCAATAACGCTCATTATTTTCCCAATTTTCCAGCAGTGTGACTACAAGCGCCCTTCTTTCCCCTGTTTCGGACTCATGACACCTGAATTAGGCTTGCAAAATGTGTGTAGGTTTTTGCTATTATGGCAAATAGAGATTGATATTTGTGCATGTCTATATATTTTTGTGTTGTGTGTCTCTTGGACATGGTATCACTAGAAGTGGTCACTTTTACAGCAGAAAAAAATATCACCTTTACTCAATCAGCCTGATTCATGATTCTCCAGTTTTGCGAGCCCCTAATAGCGATTCATAAGGAATCGCTATTAAGGACTTGCAAAACGGGATTCATGTAGGAATTGCAAAAAATATTGCGATTCCTACATGTTCCTTATTTGCGATTAGCAAATTGCTAATTGCAAATAAGGAATAACTCCCCATGCATTCTTATGGGCCTACAGGCCCATAGGAATGCATGGGGAGTTATTCCTTATTTGCGATTAGCAATTAGCTAATCAAAAATAAGGATGCGATTTCAAGGGTGCAGGGGTGTCCAAAGGACACCCTGTAGCACCCCTGAAATGTAATCTACATTGGTGTTGCGCACACACATGTCCAAAGGACATGTGTGTGTGTAACATGCAACTTAGAAAAATGCATTTAAATGCATTTTTCTAAGTTTTTGCTATTTACCACGAGGTCTGACCTCTCGGTAAATAGCGGCCCAAAATTGCAATTTCGCAATTTTAAAATGATTCATGAATTGCATTTAAGGAATCTCAAATAGAGATTCCTTAAATGCAATTCTTCGCAAATGTGCGAATTCTTTAATAGCGAATTTTGCATTTGGGATGATGAATCCCAAATGCAAAAATTGCACTCGCAAAAGGCAAGATTCTGAGAATCTTGCCCTTTGCAAGTGCAATTTAGCTTGATGAATCAGGCTGAATATAACAAGAGAAGGGATAACCCGCAAAAAACATAAAACCTTGTCCATATTTAGGGGAGCCCAAGGAAGGTCACCACAAAATGAACGTGCATCAAACATACAAATAAGCACAGCAGACAGTAACGTAGCTGCCTCATCTCTTTTCAGGATCACAAGAACTATTGACGCATCTGGTAACTTACACTGACAGAAAATTAACACGGCATGGTGGAAACTCAAGTATATTGTCTCTGAGGATATGTTCATGGAAAATCAACGGGCAAAACAACAAGGCGGCTGACAGTGAATTCCTTGGTTACATAAAAACATTCAACATTATCCTATTGCAGGAAACATGGCAAGAGGAGTCTCTGCAAATAGAGGTATACAACTGTTTCCACACTCCTGCATTAAGGAAAAGCAGCTACGGCCGTCTATCAGGCGGCCTGGCCACTCACATCAAATTAGCAAAAATTCGCAGTGCGAAGGAATTACCTCCTCTAGTATACACACTACTCCAAACCTTATTCTGTCAGGTGCTTTCAACCAACATCTATTAGGAATCCCCCCAGATGAAGACACCCAAGCACAATCTTTCTATTGGAATATTCCAACTCAACAGTTCAGCCCTCAAGAGAGAAAAGCTAAGGGTGTGCTAGAGTTGCTAAATGATCTAGAGGACATCGGCCTACGAGTGCTAAACGGCAGATTTGTGGATGATTCTCCACCGTCCGCCTCTTTCCTTTCTGGCCATACTACCTCCACAATTGACTACACCCTAGTGACTCTCTCATTTTTTCAATATATAAAAACCTACCGTCTAGGAGACAAAGGGGACAGTGACAACCGGTCGCAGGAAATCTCACTTTATGCCACATCGGACAAATCGATCCTGAACCCATTTGGAACGCATGCATGCTACTCAATAAATCTTAAATTAATTAAGTCATCAATTGGAGTTCTGGACTTTTTGGTTCCGTCCAGAGGTGTCAGGGATAACACCCGAAGACCCCGGAGTTCTACCTGCCTCGGTGCACAAACAAACAGAAACACAGGCTTCTCAATGGTGGCGTCAAAGACCAAAGGTTTATTACTGCAGGGACACAGAAGTCACAGAAACTACACATGGCAGTATCTAGGAGCCTGTTCCATTTGTACAAAATGGGTTGCTCCTTAAATACTAAATTTTCTGCTTGGGGCAAATTCTTTACATGCTAGTACAGTTCTAAACATTCGTGTCCTAAACAATAAATATTTGGCATTTGCACAAGAATCATCTACAGTGTCTGATGTCAAAATATTAAGAACGAGGGGTTCCCACTATTCCATCATAATCTCATGTCAGCTTTTCATTCAAGAGCCGGACCGCCTCATTGTAAATTTCGTTACCTCCCCCTAATAAAGGCCCAGAAGGGAAGGAGCAGAGCCAGGTGCAGAAGATAGTAAAGTAGGATAAGAGATGTTTGTGGGTCGTAAATGGGCAAGGTTACCAGCTTCGGCCGCCTAATCATGATCAGGCCAACGGACACGAGAACCAGTATAGCAGGACTGGCCTCAGGCTGGGGAGGCAGCTCTTGCTGAGTCATGTTGCCACAGCGTTGCTTGCCTAAGGTGCACGTGTCACTAGCAAGGTGACTCGCCTGCTAAAGCCTATGTGTCCTTAATTGAAAGAGGTCATTGCGTGTCCATTGACTATGTGAGGGCAAGGAATACAAAATGTCTGCCGTAATCTAAGATGGATGCCATGGGTGGAACAGAAATATGTTTGTAACAGGAGTGCTCTTGCTCGTAACATAGCGAAAACACCGGGATATACTAAATGGATCATTTGCGGTTCACTGATACCAAAATTATGTATTTGCGACAATTTAAAAAAACACGGGTTCAAATCGTCACGGAACCTCAGACCCTCCTTTTGCCCTTACATAGGCAATTACTCAGTCTATGTCAGAGTCTAACTCTATGCTCATTAGGTCAGTGACATGTTGTTGCATCATCATCTTATCTCGTACCTTCTCTTCAAATGCAGGTGGTTTTCTGAAACAGGTTGCAGCACAGAGACTACACAAAGCAGGACCACATTGGATAATAAGGCAGCACGAGAACAGAAATACTAGGATGACACCAATGACCATCAGAACCTTCCATCCCCACGCTGATACCAGAGTCCAAAACCACTCCATGAAGGACCAGTTTCCCTTGTCTACGTGTATAGAGTCGGAAATCTTGTGTAGCTTAGAGATCGCTTCATAGACGGTTGGAGCATTATTGGGAATAAAAACACAGCAGCTCGATTGGATCATTCTGCATACCCCACCTCGATCTGCAAGTATTACGTCTAGAACCATTCGGTTCTGTAACGTCATGAGACGATCTGCCTGAAGCTCAGCTGTTAAGTTACTAAGGGCACCAACAGTTTCTGTAATAGTAGATTCAACTACCCGTGTTAGTTGACGTAGGTTTCTACTATTGGCCATAGGCCCCCAAAACGGAAGGAAACCTTTGAAGAAGTCTCCAGCTTCCTGACCAGCGGTATCTTCCTTGCTGAAGACACCTCTTGCTACTCTGGTCTTGTGATAATCTGAAGAAGCAGTGTATGTCGGAGGTAACAATCGAGCAATATAACATGAACCTGAGAAGTCAGCAGGCAGCCATGTATACGCTCTGTCTTGACAGATGAAGTAAGTACCCCTAGCAGTAAGGAAGGCAGGGGAGGAGTTAGACGGGAATACGTAAGTCTCAACGCACTCACTCCTCCCTAGCTGAGCTCTCAGATTTCTCCCATTTCCTTGCAAACAGACCTGACCTCGGTGAGGCACGACCCAGACTGAAGTGGAGCTTTTACGTTTGCTTTCTCCCAAACTAAGGCGGTACTCTGTAGAGTTCCAACTCAAATACACTCGTAATTCATCTCTAGGGTAAGATGGAGTATTATTGACGTCTTTAATCATGTCAATAATTCCCTGGACTAAAGCTTTGTTGGCTGAGTTGTATTTAGTGGACCGTGGTGGACGCGGAGGATAGATCTCAAGGGCATAGGAAAAAATGGTCTGAAAGGCCTGGAATGATCCATTATAGCTAAAAGGCAAGACTAGATAGGGAATGCCTTTATCCATAGTGTGAGGTATCAAGCCACACACCCAGCAGTCTGTAGTATTAACTATCAGTTGGTGTTGATGTAAGAGCTGTACAAATGTATTGTTAATAAATTCTGAGCGTCGAGCTTGTTCGTGTTCAGGAAACGAGTGAAAAGAATGCATAGAAGAAACCGTAGAAGTAGTAGGATCAAGGGGAGGTACTGTAGTCACCGGCATAAAAATTAAATGCACACCAAAGATGATTCCACCCATCAACGTTATCAAAACAATTAAAAACGTAACTGCACATTGCATTAGAAAGCATTTGCTGTGGAGTATTCTGTACAGTCTATTTCTGCGAACATAAATTACATTCTTTCGTTGCAGCTCAGGAAGCTCCATCTTCTACAATCCGCTCGTGACCACTGATGATGTGTACGTAGATGAAAATGCCTCTATCAGCCCTGGGAGTTCCCAGAACTAACAGAAAGATCGACCTTGTGTCTGACCCCCGCAGATTCAACTAGGCACACAGCCACGACCCTACGGCTACCCAGACGGCAAGGCAAAAATTAAAAACAACAAAATAATAGCAAACTTCCTGGCTGGAGGCAATGTATCAAAATATTTAGCTGTAAAAATAGGCAGTTTCCTGCTTTATTTGTCCATATTGCGAGAACGCAAATTGTATCTCAGTTTTGCAGGAGCTGTCTGATCTGGAAACAATGTATTTTCAGCCGACGTTGCAATGTTCACGTTTGCAGATGGCAAATGTTCTTTTGGTGCAGATGGCAAAGGTTCAGGGTTCAAAAGAGCAGTTTCAGGAGGAGAGCCAGAGTTTGATGTATCAGTGATCAGTTCTGCATCACTGAAAGGGATGAAACTGGGTATTTGTTCTGCTTCAGAGGCACTGATTCCTTTCTTTACCCAGTTGTCGTAAGGAAGTGGCAGAGGCACACGTTTGACGTGTGTCGTGTGGATCCAATTCTTCCGTCCGGCCACACGAATAGCAGTTCTCGTCGCCAACGAATCTGGGCTGAAGATTTTTCGTTCTTGCAAAATTTCTAATGACTACTTGATCCCCAGGTTTCAGCTGATGACCTGGACTCTCCGGTGGCTTTGGTAATGCATCGAAAACCTGTTGGTGAATAAGGCTCAATTTAGCAGCCAAGTCGAAAAGGTAATCAATTAACATTGGGTATTCCAGCTGCTTAAATTCTTTCGGTCTAGGTACCCCCCAAACATTTGCAGGACGACCAAAAATTATTTCATATGGACTAAGCCCTACTCTAGAATGTACAGTTGCCCTTGTTGATAACAAAGCCAAAGGCAGTGCATCTGGCCAGGGCAAACCCGTGGACGCTTGTATCTTAGCAAGTTTCAGTTTAAGGGTGCCATTGTAACCCTCAACTAAACCCGCAGACTGGGGATGATTCGCACTGTGAAACTTTTGTTTAATCCCTAAGCCGACACACACACTCTGCATAACTTTCCCTACGAACTCACTTCCGTTATCTGACCATACAATCCGTGGCATTCCGAATCTGGGGAAGTATTCTTTAAGAAGGATTTTGGCAGTGGACAAAGCAGTATTGTCCTTCAGTGGGTATGCTTCGATCCATCTGGAGAACGCACAAACTACCACTAGGACGTACTTTAGATTGTTGCAACGATCCATATGAATGAAGTCTAACTGAATCACTTCAAAGGGGCAGGAAGGAGGAGCGAAGTGACCTGCAGGTGTGGGGATCCCCTTGCCAGGATTATGCATCAAGCATACCATACAGTTTCTCACCACTCTCTCTGCACACTTACTAATCCCATCATTCTTCCAAACTGGAGCCAACATCTTACAAATCCCTTTAGAACTGATATGCGCTGTTCCATGTGTCATCGTTACTACTGCAAGCACATACGCATCAGGCAACATCCAACGCTGTTGTTCCGACAAGTCAATCCAACACCCACTCGAGTCCAATTTACCCGTGCTCTCTTTCCATGCAAGCTTTTCCTCCTCAGTCGCCTCTTTCTGAATTTCTTTCACGCTTTCCACTGTGTCCTCACACATTCCAGACTCAGAAATCCATCTTGCAGACGTTGTAACATACATTCTACTCATCATATTTCTAGCTGTCTGTTTAGCAGTCTCATCAGCAAAAGCATTCCCACGACCAACATCATCCGTGATTGCTTTATGAGCACTGCATTTCACAATCGCAACTTCAGTCGGCAAGGTTAAAGATTCCAACAAGTCATTAACTAGCTGACCATGTTGGATCTTCGTCCCATGGGACGTAATGAAACCTCTCTCTTTCCACAAACGGCCAAAACTATGAGCCACGCCGAACGCGTACTGGCTATCTGTGAACACATTCACTCTCTTTCCCTTAGCTAAAACGCACGCTCTTGTTAGCGCGATCAATTCTGCAGCCTGGGCAGAATTCTGACTCACTCTTGCAGTCTCCACAATCGTACTCAAAGTCGTTACTGCATAGGCAGCAGTCACGTCACCATTCTCCAATTTGAAGCAAGACCCATCAACATACAACGTGCCATCTGGATCTGATAACGGAGTGTCTTTTAAATCAACTCGTCCTTTTGTCTCTTCCTCAGTTCTGAAACAACAGTCGTGTGGTTCGGAATCACTCGACTCTTGACTAGTCGGCAACAATGTTGCTGGATTCAATACATTGCATCTTTTGATCTGAATATGACTCGTTAGCAATGTCAGTTCGTAACCTGATAATCTAGCACTGGTAAGGTGCTGCGTCTTGGTTCGGTTCATGAGTGTATCCACAGCATGAGGAACCATAACCACTAGCATGTTGTTCATTACTAAACCAGCAGATTGTCGAATGGAGGCTGCAGCTGCGGCCGTAGCTCTCAAGCAACTAGGCAACGCTCTAGCTACCGGATCTAACGTTGATGAAAAATACGCACAAGGGCGTTGTTTATCACCAAATTTCTGTGTCAAAACACTCAACGCACAACCTTCTCTCTCATGGACATAGAGCGTGAATGGCTTACTGTAATCGGGTGTACCCAATACAGGAGCTGAACACAGTGCATTTCGTAACTCAGAAAAACTCTCCTGACATTCGGCGGACCATGGCACTGGACTCGGAACATTTTTCCCAGTCAAAGCTACCAATGGTTTTGCCAAAAGAGAAAAATTTGGGATCCATTGCCTACAATATGAGGTAATACCTAAAAAGGCACGTACTTCTCTCTGCGTGCTAGGAACATTCATCTGTGTAATTGCTTTTATTCTCTCTGGGGTCAACTTCCTTCCCTCCTTTGACAAGAGATGACCTAGGTAGGTCACTTCTTGGCAACAGTATTGCATTTTTGAAGGTGACACCTTGTGATTCAAATTTGACAAATGATGCAATAAAGAAATTGTAGCTGTTTTGCACGTTTCCTTGTCCTCGGCAGCCACGAGAAGATCATCGACATATTGTGCTAAAGCAGAACCAGGAGGAAGTACAAATGAGTTTAACTGGCTTTTTAATGCTTGACTATAAATAGATGGGCTTTCACAATAACCTTGTGGAGCACGTTTAAACCTGAAGCTTCGTCCTCCTAGAGAGAAACCGAAGATATCTCTGCTCTCCTCGGCTATCGGAATGCTGAAAAAGGCATTTTTCAAGTCGATAACCGAAAACCATGCTGCTGTAGCAGGAATCAATGTTAACAATGCAGTAATGTCTGGAACCACAGGAAACTGTGGAATCACAATTTTATTAACCTCTCTAAGATCAATTACAAACCTATATACTGGAGGTTTTGTTGGGTCAGTTCGCTTCAGAATAGGCAGTACAGGACTATTACAGACATTACCTCTAGTTTCTTCTACAACGTCTTTCTTGATTAGATCTTGTACTATCAGTAGGAGCGCACGCTCACCTTCACTAGAGATTCTGTATTGTGGAATTCGTGGAAATTTTACATTCGCTTTCAAAGTTACTACATATGGTGGGATTTCCAAAAGACCTACATCATTAGGACCAGTCGCCCAAAGAGTATCAGGGAGAGAACGCAGCTCTGGTGGGAGCGCATCCATCGACAAGTACATTGGAGAGGTGATTCTTTTACCCAACGTAAGCTGTACTCCTTCTGGAGAACAGTACAATGTCGCATATAGGCGTTTTAACAAGTCTAAACCAAGCAGATTTTCATTACAACCTGTCGTCAAAATCAGGGGTGCTTTCAAGTGACGGGGTCCAACAGAAATAGACAAAGGACCAGAAACAGGGTTGTGAACAGGGGCGCCTGAAAAACCTACTGAAACGTTTGTTGAGCCAGACAAAGGTGCGCCAGGGAGTTTCGCATGTATGATAGAACTTTTTGCTGCACCAGTATCCAACAGAAACGGTTCGACTATACCTGATGTTGCTACTGCGACATAAGGCCCACTCTGATCTACTGGAACTGATACTACTCCCTCTCTTTGTCCATGGCTGTGCTAGTACTCCCTTGGCTGAACTTCCTCACTAGCTTCATAGTAGTCTTCAACATGATACTGTTGAGACCTATTTTGTTGGGCAGATTGTCCATTTCGCTGATCGAAATGATTAGAAGGGCGATCACTTGTCTGTGGAGGCATAGCACCTCGTCCTCGACCTCTAGAGTTTTGTATAGAACTACCACGACCTCTCTGAGCTGTCGCAGCATTATTTTGCGCTAAGACTGGACACTCAGTCTTATAATGGCCTTCCATTTTGCAATAAGCACATTGATTCCATTGGTACTGTGGCCTCTGAGAATTATACTCCGTCCTTTGATATGACCCTTGCTGTGTATTAGTCTGATTCGTGCGAGGCGGATATGCTTGCTGTAAAAGAACTTTAGTTTTTAAATCTTTCGTCTTTTTATCTGATTTTTCTTTCTCCTCTTTATCCCTATTTTCATAGTACTGGGCAGTCGCAAGTATTTGCGCAGTCGTAGAGACAGCCCACGCGCTCTCAGAATTCTTTAATTTACCACTAAGTTCTGGCAACAGATTGTGCACAAATTTATCAACAAATAATCTCTGGCCTCCTTCTGTGCTCATATCCTGACCACTATGATCTACAAAAGTCTCCTCGAATCTTGTGAAAAAGTCGGAGACGCTTTCGTCTTTCTTCTGTTTGCACGCGGACAATTTGTCCCAGTTAACGCGCAATGCTGGCATCAGGGTTTTCATTAAATCGATTATTCTACAGGGCAAATTAGCAATTAAGGGTTCAGGTTTAGAACCACCTGTTTGCTGACCATCCGCCGCAATTATAGCTGCCCAATCACCACCTAGGGCAACTGGATGATTCTCTTTCCGAATTTTAGCCCAAATTGGTTGCGGTACTACATTACCAAATAGCAGATCTATGTCAGCTAGATTCAATACACAAGCTTCAACTGTCTGAGCCAACTCTTTGTAGTACCCTGCAGGATTTTTACGCGGATCTGGCAAGGCCTGTTTCACTGCTAATACTTCAGCTCACTTCCATGGAATATGTATCCATACTCTCTGGAATTGGGCCGGAGCGGCTGCAATACCAAGGTTTACATTAGCTTGCACAGCTTCACGCCAAATTGGTGGAACCTCCCTCATTGGATATTGACGACTTTGTTTCGTACTACGTTTCTCTAACTCCCTCGGTGAACGAAGTGATGGGTCATTCCTATAACTTAAAATCAGTTCCATCGCTCCTTTTATATTTTGACCAACTATCATACCTGCAGCAAACTCTTTCTGAACATGAATTAATTCTTCTAGATTTGATTCAGAGTCATCCTCTTCCAGTTCCTCACGTAGAAGGAAGCACATTTCATCGAACACATAGCGTTGTGTCGGTTCGTTCCATTGCATAAATGTATCCAATACATCTTGTACATTATATCTTCCAACTTTCGAAACCCATCTAAGAGCGGTGGAATCTAATATTCCCCGTTCTTCAGTGCTAGGAAGCTGACTACGTCTCTGCACAGAGTCAGAGGTAGGAGTCTTAATCAGAGTTTTATAGAAGGGAGATAAAATATTAGAGACAGAATTAGTGATTCTCCGACGAACAGAAAGCGGAGTCATAATATTAGCAGAAGCAGTAAAATAGAGTAGCAGTTGGAACAGATAGAACAGGAACAGTAGGAGCAGCGGGCAGAGTAGCCTGTGAACTAGCAGGTGTGAGCGATACAGGTATAGGTAAAGAAGCCGGTAACCCTGGAAGAGGGGGTGCCGAAGGAACATTAATATTGACCACAGGAGGTACAGGAACTTGATTCAGAGGAGCAGGAACACCAGGTTGTCCAGCAACCAGTAATTGAACATTCGGTATAGGTGGAGCCGTAGCACCCTGTGCATACGGTGGGGGTGATCGTAACAAGTAAGACAACAGGGGATCCTTTTCAGGGTCCTCTACTATCTTAGTTGTACTCGATGGCAAAGCAGGATAGCACTTGTCTATCACTAAATTACGCTCTCTATTGGCCACCTCCATCGCTTTCTCAGACTCGTTGAGTTGCAGCTGCTTAGCAGACTGTTCTAAAGTCAACTCTTGCTCTTTCTGTTCTTTCTTCAACTTTTTAATTTCTCTCTGTTTAGATTCTTTTCGCCAATAACGGAAAGAATCAAACATTGCCGGCCGGGCTTTCTTCTTGAACAATTTCGTTTCTAAGTTATCAAGAACTTGAGGTTCAAAACTACCATGCAGTGGCCAACTAAGGACACCATCTTTCTCTGTATAGTGGATCCATACCTCGTTATAAGAGATAGGGCCCACACCAAATTTGCAATATAGATCATAAAGGGGAGTTCCAATCGGAGGAACCGTACACGAGTCCTTCAACTGGGAATCACTGTTGCAACTAAAACAAGACAACATACAATTTTTCCGACTTACCATTTTATAATCCGGAACACAGAACAGACAAAACACAAACAAAAGGTGTGCACTCGAACCAAGAACCAAGAACTTAGGCCTACCAAAGCGAACAAATGTATCGATACCCAAACTAAACCAAATGATTATCTTAACCAGAACAACCAGTGATAATCTTACGAAACCAAACCAAACCAAAAACTAAAAGGATTATCCAAACAGGAGCAACCCTTACAAAGTAACCAACTAGCAACCACTTAATACTTAATACTTAACTGAGGCACTGAAGACGTCACCAAGGAGAAACCCGTCACGTCTCGCCGTACTAAGGACTGCACCTCGGGTCCAAGACAGGGCGACGGTCAAAGCAACGGACCACTGTAGCCATCCGAACGGGAACCCTCGTGGAAGAGAACGTCGGGCCACTTTTGCGATATGCCGGGATCGATGAAGTGGGGCGCCTCCCTCTGGAATCTTCACACGAAGCTTCTCGAACTCTTCAGGCTTTTGGACCGGTACCGAATGACGTCCCCCCACGTTGGGCGCCAATTGGAGTTCTGGACTTTTTGGTTCCGTCCAGAGGTGTCAGGGATAACACCCGAAGACCCCGGAGTTCTACCTGCCTCGGTGCACAAACAAACAGAAACACGGGCTTCTCAATGGTGGCGTCAAAGACCAAAGGTTTATCACTGCAGGGACACAGAAGTCACAGAAACTACACATGGCAGTATCTAGGAGCCTGTTCCATTTGTACAAAATGGGTTGCTCCTTAAATACTAAATTTTCTGCTTGGGGCAAATTCTTTACATGCTAGTACAGTTCTAAACATTCGTGTCCTAAACAATAAATATTTGGCATTTGCACAAGAATCATCTACAGTGTCTGATGTCAAAATATTAAGAACGAGGGGTTCCCACTATTCCATCATAATCTCATGTCAGCTTTTCATTCAAGAGCCGGACCGCCTCATTGTAAATTTCGTTACCTCCCCCTAATAAAGGCCCAGAAGGGAAGGAGCAGAGCCAGGTGCAGAAGATAGTAAAGTAGGATAAGAGATGTTTGTGGGTCGTAAATGGGCAAGGTTACCAGCTTCGGCCGCCTAATCATGATCAGGCCAACGGACACGAGAACCAGTATAGCAGGACTGGCCTCAGGCTGGGGAGGCAGCTCTTGCTGAGTCATGTTGCCACAGCGTTGCTTGCCTAAGGTGCACGTGTCACTAGCAAGGTGACTCGCCTGCTAAAGCCTATGTGTCCTTAATTGAAAGAGGTCATTGCGTGTCCATTGACTATGTGAGGGCAAGGAATACAAAATGTCTGCCGTAATCTAAGATGGATGCCATGGGTGGAACAGAAATATGTTTGTAACAGGAGTGCTCTTGCTCGTAACATAGCGAAAACACCGGGATATACTAAATGGATCATTTGCGGTTCACTGATACCAAAATTATGTATTTGCGACAATTTAAAAAAACACGGGTTCAAATCGTCACGGAACCTCACAATAGCAAGTTCATGGGAAGTACTCATGGCAGCAAAACAACAATTTAAATGAGCTTAATCAAACTATGGAAAACCACATTCATATCTGGGAAACCTTTACGGACATGTTTTCGAATTCCTACTCATCTGTAGTCCGGCACACTGTGCCTAACGATCAAACTATCGCAGGGACGGCCACAAGCGCGCAAAAGGTGACCCTGAAAATCCTCAAAAAAGCTATAAAAAAACACTTAAGGTCACTGAGGGAACAGTCGGGGATACGACTCCACACCAACAGCTCCACGAGAAAAAGGCCGAACTCAGTAAACTGAAATGGGATATAAGAAAATCACAATAAAACTAACTTTGGGCTAAACTCCATCATGACTCCAAAGGGAATAACGGTGCACAATTCTGGGCAACGACAAACAAAATTTTACAACCGGCACATGGTGGTCTAACATCATACATAACAGAAAACAACTGGACATCCTTTTTAGAACACCACTTTAATCAACAGCTTCTGGGATCAAACACTAACATGGACAAACAACCCGTATTTCAATCTCATACCACGATGACCGGCGAGGCAAAAGCTTTTGTGATCGATACTGACCAGATCAGAGAGCAAAACGTAAAGGGAGGAAAGATGGTGCACCAGGGCCGAACGGAATGCCGACAGCTCTTTTCAAGCAAGACCCAGAATATTGGTCAGAATCCCTAGTTCCCATCTTCTGCGCAGTCAGGCAAACAGGGTGTACGCCCGCATCATGGAAGAGCTCATCATATCACCAATCTATAAGGCAGGGGATTCCTTTGTCCCTCTTGAACCCCCTAATAGAATTACATTCCAATACGTGCGTCCAGGTTAGGCTTGCCAACGGCTCTCATCTGTCGAGGCGCATTCAAACAATCAAAGGCCTTAAACAGGGCTGCGTTCTCGCACCCTTTCTCTTTAACCTTTACACAGCGGGTCTGACAACAGCACTTACTGCTTGCAATGCGCACGCTCTCCGAATAGGAAGAAAAAACACTTCCAGTATGTCTTATGCAGAAGATGTCGTTCTAACCAGTCATACTCAAGTTGGTCTACAACGGCTACTCAACCTTCTTCATAGGTATGCCGACGAGAATTATCTGGAAGTAAACTTTGAAAAAACGAAGACATTGACAATAAATGGGAAACGGTCCCACTCTTGGTCACTAGGTAAAATCGCACTTACCAACTGTGAGGTGTATAAATACCTAGGTTTTATGATCAACAAGGGGGTAATTTCACGAATCAGCTCAAAGCACTTAAAAGGAAGGGAATGGTGGTTGCGATCACGCTAAGACAACTCAAAACAAAACGGACAGGTCCAACATTTGCTCCACTTCGCGTTGCAGAAGCAAAAATTCAATCATCAATTACATATGGCCGTGAGGTTTTGAGAGGCAGGGATGCTCGATTACTGGACAACATTTTGACAAAAGCATATAGAGTAATGTTAAACTTACCGCCTTATGTGTCGCCAGCACAGATTCAGCTCAAGCTTGGTCTAACGAAGCAACTCCTCGCAAGGCGAGGCTCGTACATCAAGTGCTGGCACAAAATTAAGAACTCCGCCGCAAACACATTGAATCACCAGCTCTGGCAGGAACTGTGCAGCACACCTACCTCACCGGCCAAAGCTTCCTTGGAGGAATCGCTCGTCATAAAGGGATTGGCCAACCTATGGGAAATCCCAACAATGCATTTGCACTTTAAACACATCACTAATAAAGGTCAAGAAACTCTCCTTTATAGAAGGCAAAGCAGCATTAGCACACAAAGCCATGCATGGGTGACTCTATCCAATTATAAATCATTTGGATCACAGGCATACTTTGAATTAGGGTATTCAAGGAAGTCTAAAGAAGCCTTTTTAAAGCATAGGCTAGGAATCCTGCCAGCCACACCACATCTTCCAACATGGCTAAAAAAGAACTAAGGGAACTCATGCCGGCTATGTGGGGCTGGAAAGGAAGACATTGAACACATAATATGCTGCTGTGTGAAGCTTAATACGGAAAGGGTTGACCTGCTAAAAACTCACTTTAACGAACAAGGCATACGCACACGGTGACAAGCAGTACTCGCATGCTTCAACCCACTGGATCCCCAACTGAATGGGAAGCTTGTCCAGTTCTTAGTTCTAGTAGCATCCAAGCAAAATATGCTTGTTACTACAACTAGAGTATAATTCCTCACAGGCCTCCAGCAAAAAGACTCTGAACACTCTGTACTTTTAACTTATGCACGTGTGCACCGATACTTAAAAACCTTTTAAACAGAGCATTGATTGAAAAGTCCTTTTATCAAAACGTTTTACCTGAATGTTTTTTGTAATGGTTTTAATTCATCAAAAACAATAAATTTTCACTTACATACTTACTTACTCACTTTGGTGTACCACAATAAGTGCAGCATTGCCAAGAAATGTTTTAACCTTTTCCCTTCGTGTACCCATTCAGATTCTCAAGGATTAACACCGATTAGGCGCTGTATGTTTAGCATTCAAGGAACTTCACGAATTACAGGAGTGGCATCAGGGAGTAGACACCCTTAGTCCAGAAGAAAAGCCATGGGATAGGGCTTGAAACTTGTTGACCACTGAAACCGTGGGACATCTTCCCATTGGGCTTCCTTTCTTTTCCCCGGTTTTTAACCAAAAATGGTAGAGGTGCGAAAAAACAGAATTTGACCTACTAACCAGTTTTTTAAAAATCCTTCTATACAAAAGAAACCCACACCTATTTTTTCATCAGGAATAAGTCATAATACTATCAGTCCTCCCACGTATCTGTTGGTGGCAACAGGCCCCATTCCGCAGTGGAAAGGGAAGAACGCAATGAAGAAGCATGCCACCAAAGGGAAATCCTGGTGGTTGAGGGTTAACTACAGGATTTCTTTCTACCTCCCAGCATATCTGTAGGGTATAAAATAATTTCGCCACACATTTTTTCTATAGATTATGACGGAGTGACTGTTTTTTCTGCAGTGTTGTTTAAAAAAAAAAAAAAGAGTATAACACAGATTTTCTAATGTCCCCAAAAAATATGCCGCTCCACTGTGTGCCTCTGCCAAATTGTTATGGTTTACTATTCAGTTTAATTTCTTGCTTCAAAGTTAGTGTTAGTATTGCAACTCTTCGTTACCTTATATTTTATTACAAACTAATTAGATACTTTTACTGAGTAAAAACGAATATAGTGTAGTTCATTATAATGTGATTATTCAAAATACAGTACAACAGCAGCATTTGCATCTTGCAGAAGTTTGTGAGATTGAGGGAAAAAGATGCAGTAAACACGCATCTCTTCCGGGAACTGTATAATGTAGGTACCACATGGTGTCCACCTGAAACAACCAGTAAGTGAATATTCTTTTGACGTAACAGGCTGATGCTGGGCAGAGATTTTCCTACTTAGTGTGTACCATTATTTTCGAGGTCTTGATATACAGATACATTTAAATGGCCAATGTAGTGTGTCGAGTTTTCACTTAGCTTTTCATGGAGAAGTGTGGCTCACTGATTAGAAGTGGCAGACCCTGAAGCAGAGATCGGCCCGGGACCAGGGTTCAATTCCCGACGCGGCAGGGTCTTGGGTCAATGTCCGCGGACTCGATAATTCTCGCCGAGGTGCCTACGCTAACCATGGGTCCCACTCTGCAACTCTGGGCAATAGCTTGCTTAATCTCCACAACGGCCCCGTCAGTGCCGGGGATGCCTGGCTTCACCTTAGAGGTGCCCAGGAGGGACCATCTCACAGGGAAAGCCAGGACGGGTTCCCCAGCGGTATACAGCGCCAGGACACTCCGAGATGGAGTAACAGTGCGCTTTACAAGTATACTTACCTTTATTTGAGTTTCATTTAACTGTCTTTCCACCGAATAACTAATCTACCTTGCTTAATGTGCACAGATTTTGGCACAATGTGTTTTATATCAAAGTAGCATAAGTGCAGTATGACACCTGCCTCCTTTAGGTTGACACTCTTGGATTGTTGTTCATGCTACTTGTACATGAGCGAGTACACTACTTGGCGTCTGTGTTATGCATATTGCAGCAACCTGGCATATACCTTTAAATCGAAGTGTGTTTCTGACCCCCAAGAATACAACTGCTCGACTCTGCAATAAAGCACACAATCTGGTTTCATGCATTGACGATTATAGGAAGATAAAATGCAAGGAAACTGCCTCCGTTCTCGTAAAGTCACGTTCAATACTTGCAGTGGGTGCATTTGCTCAGTCATATTTGTCCGCTCTGTCTCATTCCTTCCTGGCGGTTCACTCATGCTAGCTGGGTAACATTTCTGCCTGCATCCCATGACATGGCTTGGCAGTTCGGGCTGGACTGTTCCCATGAGGCACAGGGTCAGACTGATTTGCATATAGCCATGTCTGAAATGGGGTGGCTGAGTGGGCTACAGAATGGTGATGGATTAAACTCAGATCAGTTGACTGGGGGTGAGTGTTTGATTTGCTCAAGCGCTCCGTCCATCATCCCCTTTTGTATCGCTTTGTTCGCCCTAAGTGTGGCAGGGTATGCTCAGACGTGAGTCCCTTGCTCACTTGGCCACTGGATTCAAGATAGCCTAGCTGATGAGGATTATGAATCCGAAACTGGTCCCAGGATGCTTGTTTCCGGTCGATGGAAGACATGGCTTGGCAGTTCGGGCTGGACTGTTCCCATGTGGCACAGGGTCAGACTGATTTGCATATAGCCATGTCTGAAATGGGGTGGCTGAGTGGGCTAAAGAATGGTGATGGATTAAACCCAGATCAGTTGACTGGGGGTGAGTGTTTGATTTGCTCAAGCGGTCCGTCCATCATCCCCTTTTGTATCGCTTTGCATCCCATCTCTGGAAGAGGCATTTAAACCCATACATGTTCTACTTCTACTCTGGACTGAATCTTAAACATTATTGCTCAGCTCATATAAGGAGGTGTGGAGAATAGTTCCTCTAATGTCTTTCTTGGGTCGGCCTAAAACCTCACTATGGTAATGATTCATAGTGGAAGGCTAAAGGTGCACTGCAATGTATATGGCTCATAGTTTATGGGTATAATACAGACTCTGGATGCCCAGTATTCTGCTCATGGAGTTGATTGGACATGTGCAGTTCCTTTTTGTCACCCACATATTAACAACTGTATCGTCACTTCACAAACTTCACAAACTTGTGGCTAAGTGCAGTGAAGACTTGCTTCTTGAATCAGAGCTTTGAGGAGTATGCTTGTCAGTGGGTTGCTTATGCCTAGAATCAAGACGTTGTGCTGTTTGTTGCCTTCAAGTCCAATCTTCTCTATTAGGTCAACTGCAGTATTTCATGCTTTCAGGGCTATATCTGGTCCCTTCCTTTCATGGCAGGTTGGATAGGCTCTGCTACTCCAGTTTGCACTGCTCCACATCCTGTGACATAGCTACAGCTTTGGATGGCCAGGGCGATACCTCTGTTGCCGCCCACTGCCATAAGAGCAGGAGCAGGGGGGTGCTGGCGAGAATAAAGAAAATACAAAACTTACCTTCTACTGGCGGCTCGCCCCCTCCCACCCCCTTTTCTATCTGATAAAGCTGATAAAACTCTTGTCACCTCTCTTGTGCTGTCCACCTTGGACTATTGCAATGCCCTGTTCCTCAATGCACAGGAAGGAGTCTTGAATAAATTGCAAATAATACAAAACTCTGCTGCGAGGCTTTTGGGAAATATCCCTAAACATCACTCTGCCTCTAAAACCATCAAAGAGCTGCATTGGTTATCCATTAAAAACAGGATAAAGTTCAAGACCCTGTGCATTGTGTACAGGGCGTTGCACAACCAAGGACCAGCACACCTCATCCGTAATCTGACTCCTTATCGTCCGCTCAGAACACTACGTTCATCTTGTTCAGGAGATCTTGTTATACCCCGCACAAAAACGGTCTCATGGGGCGATAGAAGATTCCTGGTATCAGCCCCTAAGCTGTGGAACACTCTGCCACCAATGATTAAAGCCAGTCCATCTTTATGGTCTTTTCGTAAACAACTCAAGACCTGGCTCTTTAATCAATAAATCATCCATAGTTTTCTCAGGGTAAATATTCAGATACTTAGCGCCGAGACGCCCACGGGCCATTGCATGCGCTCTACAAATATCAAAAATAAATAAATAAATAAATAATAAGTGACCAGCGGGGCAGACCGCCCCCAGTTACACCACTGCCACATCCTCTCTCAAGACTAATAATCAATTTGACTTACTTTAACTGCTCAAATGTTTTACTCATGCATGTTCTGTCAATCAAGTAGGTAAAATCACAGCACAGCTCTTTGACGTATAGGACCCATTACTTCTTACATCAGACTGCCTTCTTGGATGCAATATGTTGCTTGTAAGGCGTCCTATATCAGGACGTGCAACCGGTGGTAAAACACTTTTATATTTAATGCATGCTACACACATACTGTGCTGCAAGTACATTTTGGGAAAAGTGGTCTTTGTTTCACTTACAAATTTGGCTGCATTCATCTATGTAGCGTTTACAAGCTGCCCTTCCAGTTGTTAGTGAAGTAACATATCACTCATAACAGTTCTGAATGTCTTGTGTATTGTCCCTTTGGAATGAGGCTTAGCAGCTTGAGATGCTGCCTTTGGAATTTGGAGACAGATTTAAATTCAGGCCTCAGCACTAGACTCAATATCATGGCTAAATCACGTAATCTCCTGGTGCCTTTATGAAAAATATATTTAGGCATTTCCCATTGATGTACACAATCTATGATCGTCTCCTAAACCCTCATTTAATGTACTGGATTCCGTTTCTTCACAGCTAGGTTTGCATTATATAAATGCCATTACATACATACTGACTTTGCCTCTTTTTACTTAATATCACGTTTGAAAAATTTGGAAGTCAAATTATTTTGTGGAATTGCTTGGAACTGAATAGTATATCCCAACATCACCGCTTATTGAATCCTGTATTCCGGAGATTCACCATTTTTGTGAGAAATAAAGTTGAAATGTGGGTCTTAACTATTTTTCAGGTGGCTTAATCATGCCTTTAGAGGGCTGCTGTGACGTGGTAAGCTGCTATTGAGCCATGTCTGCAAAATGTGTCTACCAGGCTTTTGCCTTTACATAAATAGCCATTTGTGGCTTACTTGAACAACAGTTTCCTGGACCTGGTGGGGGAAGCACGTTGAAATATTTAGGGTAGTTTCCTTTCCTTTGCAGCCTCATAACATTCTTAAGATCAGAGCCGAACTCTTTGATTTCCAGAAGAAGCAAATGAGTCACCTTGGACTATTAGCATATCTTAATTTTCCATGGCACCTAGGCATTTAGCCTGCCACTTGTCTGTGGCTTCCAGTTCCTGCTTGTTCCAGCCTGATCCACTGACACCGCCGCTGCCCAGGTTTTCCCACCCTCCTTTCTTCCTGTCAACAGAAGCCACGTCCACACCAGGACCTACTAAAAACAAGCTGCAATGTGACCGCGTTAGGACCTTTCACCTGCACCCACTGCCATGTTACATGCAACAGTACAAACTCCAGCCCACAACTAGCCCCACCCCGAACACACCACTGACATCACCTGAACAAAAACACTAACTCGCATGTGCCCTTCTTAACACATGCTCACTATGCAAAGACACCACACAGATTTGGAACCTCACCTCCACCCTCACACCTGATGTTCTCTTCCCCCAATGAGACCTGGCTCAATACCACTTCTGCACCTGACATCGCCACTGCAATAACCGATGGGTACAAGATCACCCACTGCATCAACAAGCCTGGAGGAGGGATCACCGTCACACACAAGGAACCCATTCAATGTACCACCACCACAAATGACGACATCACTCCAGCCATGGAACACCTCCACTTCCGACTCCAAACAGACAGCAAAACCACCATCTGGGGCATCCTCGCCTACCATCCTCTATGACCACGCTCAGTCTTCTGCAACTTCAGTGCTTCCCTCGCCATAGACTCCAACAACTACATTTTCCTTGGTGACCTCAACTTCCATCCCAACGACTACAGTAACATCAACACTACCTACCTCCTTGACAGCATTAACGACATCGGACTCACCCAACTCATCCACAACCCCAGGCACACTGCAGACCACACGCTAGACCCCATCGTTACCCCCAGCGACTACATCAGGTACAGCCACACCATGGAACTCACCTGGACCGACCACTACATCGCCCACTTCAACATCACCAGATCATGGGCCTTCACCCCCAGTTTGCCCACTGCCCCCAACCACAGCTAGAGCAGAGTCTCAGAGTACACATAGATCAACGCCCTCAACACCACCCACCCCATCTCGTCAAACAACCTAGACCAGAATATCAGAAACCCCAACAATCTGATCACCAACTGTGCTGATAGGATCCCTCCCATCAGCAACAACACCTACAGAAGGTCCATCAAGCAGGCTTGCTGGTACAATGAAGATCTCGGAACTGCTAAATTATGCTGTAAACAACTGTTAAGGAGATAGCACCCCAGCAAAGACACAACTGAAAAGACTATCATGACAGCCTTCAAGCTCTACCACACACAGTTGAGAAAATCGAAGAAAAAGACCTTAGCCTCAAGCATCAAATTAAGCTCCAATTAAAGAGCAAAGAATTTCCCAACCCCTCAGCTGCAACAAACATTACCCCTCACAGGAACTGCGACAATCTTGCAAACTTCTTCCACAACAAGGTCACCAACATCTATAAAAACAACAAACCCCAGCTCAAGGCCACCGACTTCTTCAAGCAACACAACCACCCTCCTACCACTATCCACCACAGAATCTGACTAACCGCAAGGAGCGAGCTCGCCCCCACAAGTCACAGCCTCCATCATGAACTTGGTCGACGCGGGGGCCCCAATGGACCCATGCCCTCAGCACATTGTCAACCTCGGCGAAGCCACAATTAGCCATGTACGCACTACTTTACTCAAAACTTCCATTGCCATGGGCTCCTTCCCCAAGGACTAGAAACATGCTGCAGTCAATGCCCTTCAAAAGAAACTATCGATAGACCCAGCAAACTCAACAACTACCAACCAATCTTCCTGCTCCTGTTCCTGGCCAAGGTATTTGAAAAAGCCTTCAACCACCAATTCTTCTCAAATCTGGAATGGAACCTCCTACTCGACTCCTCCCAATCCGGATTCGGCAGCAACCACAGCACAGAGACAGCCCTCATCACGGCAACCAACTGCATCCGGGCACTACTCGACCGAGGAGAGACTGCAGCTCTGATCCTCCTAGACCTCTCAGCAGCCTTTGATATGGTCTCCCACAACACACTAATCACAAGGCTGCACAACACAGGCATCCAAGGACCCACTTTCAGATGGATCACCTCTTTCCTCACCTGCAGAATGCAAAACGTCCACCTCCCCACTTACTTCACCTCCGAACCCAAGGAAATCGTCTGTGGAGTACCCCAAGGATCCTCGCTCAGCCCCACCCTCTTCAAAATCTATGACCGCTCTGGCCAGCATCGCCAAAACACTTGTACTCAACATCATATCCTACGCCGACGACACACAACTCATCCTCTCCCTCTTGGAAGACAACACTAAATCAACTTCCACAACAGACGTTGTCAAGTGGATAAGAGCAACTGCCTGAAGCTCAACACAACACGGACAAGACCGAAGTACTGATTTTCGGAAACAAAAGCTCCCCAGAGGACACATCCTGGTGACCCTCAGAACTCGGACCTACTCCTATCCCCACTGACCATGGTAGGAACCTAGGCATCATTCTGGACAACAAGCTGACTATGATGACTCTGGTCAACTCAGTCTCTTCTTCCTCCTGCTTCTACATCCTCTGCATACTTTGTAAAAATTTCAAATGACTGTCCCAAAGCTCATAACGCATCATCTCTAGCTGACTGGTCTATGGCAACGCTCCTCTCTAGCTGACTGGACTATGGCAACGCTTTCTATGCAGGGATCACAGCTCACCTCCTCTGATGACTACAGACCATACAGAATGCCACAGCCAGGCTCCTCCAGGATATCCCTGAACAAACCTCAGAGAACTCCACTGGCTCCTTGTACAGAAAATATGCTAGTTCAAGATCCAGACCCATGCATACAAGGCCCTACACAACTGCCGACCAGACACCTCCGCTCAGCGTCCCTTTCTCTAATCCTCACCCCGCATCTGACTTAGCAGATGCAAAGGTCGCTCCTTCTACCTAGCAGTGAAGACATGGAACGTGCTACCCTTTAATTTGTGGACCTGCCCATCTCTTTCTGAGTTCCGAAAGTCCCTGAAGACCTGGCTAATCAGCTAATCAGCTAATCAACTGCACCCTCCCAGAGCCTGGATACCCTCACGGGTGACAAGAAGCGCTCTGCAGTTCTACTGATTGATAGATTGAATGTAACATCAACCTGTGCTTAAGCTACTATACCAAATGCTGTGACCGTTGACTAAAATTTACGCATGTTGTCCCTGTTTGTGGAAGTGCCCTCCCCTTTCTTTTGTGGCATCACATTGAAGCTGGAGTTCTTTGAGCAGTTTCACTGCTGTATATGCCACACAGAAATTGCCTGTGGTGCAAAATTCAGTGCAGCAAAGGGCGCCTAAAGAAAAGAAGTTTTCTGAGCCCATTATGTTTTGGGGAGTGTAGGCTATTTGTCCCAATTCCGTCATTAGTATATCAGTTTCACAAAAACTTTGGAAACTCAGGCTTGTCACTACCTTTTTGTTACTTAGAAATCATTTCTTATTTTTTGATTATTTGTATTTTAAATTTTATTTTCAAAGAATACTTACAATATAACTATAGAAGACATTTTTTTTAAACTATTACAACATTTTAAAGTTAATTTCAATTACATTTAGTATTTTTACATTTTATTGATTTCTACGCTATATTTCAGGTTGTTATATTATTGTTAATTTTAAAACTCAATATTGTAATAATATTGTATTAGGTATTTTTTTTAACTATGGTTATTTTTGTTGTACAATATTTTGGAACACTATTTAGTTATTGCAATTAAAAGTATATGGTTTGCAATATTTGAGTAGGCTGATATTTTTCTTCTAGATTATCAGGGCTACATCATATTTTACGGGAAATGAGCCAGTCGATCAGCACCAGAACATTTATCTCGTTTTATACAGAAAGAAAGGCCCCGATTCACACCGGCTTGGCTGTCGCAGAGTGGCACATTATATTTACTATCCATGGCAAAAGGTGTTTTGTTCTAGAAACGTACCCTTTTCTCCGTGCATAAAGTGTTTTGCGCGGCTTCATGTCACTGGCGTTTTACTGGGACTAATCTGCATGAAAGCCTATTAAGTTTTGACACAAAGCCTGACATACTACTAACATAGCTGGAGCAGGATGTGTATAAAAATGAAAGCCTATGTGAATCATGTATAAAAAAGGTGGAATTACATTCATTTCTTAAAAAATCAGCACATTGCATGTGTTCTGTGTTGTACCAAAATTTAACACTTATTTTCTGCCACTCACTTTTATTTCTGTGAGTGGTTGTGTAGGCAGGACCCAGTGCACTGGTTGGTCTGGGGGCCTATAATGCTGTTAAGACTGCCCTTCATCCAGTAGAAATGCTATCTTAGACTGCACAACTCACCTCTGCACCATGGTGTGAGAGCCTGTGCTGCAAGGCAGCACTGTTGGGGAGGCAGTGGGGAGGATTATTCCAGCTGGCCCCTGCATCGCCACTCTGCCTATTGCTGGAAAAATTAGCCCCCCCTACCGAAATTTTTATTAGCCCCGCCCACACGGAATTTGGCTCTAGTTGCGCCTCTGTTTTGCGCTCATTGTCTCTTGTGAAAGCATGTGACTGCGACAGAGCTAATCTGTGCGATCCCGTTTTGCTGTAGAAATGATGCTCACAAATTAAACGAGCTATATGTGCCACTGAAAGAGCCAGAGCCCCCCCAAGAAGCTGAGTCTCTCATGGTTACTGGAACAGCCGTCTGCACACGAGGCCATGACCAGTCTTCGCCCAAGTGAATTGCTACTGAAGGACACATTGGAAATTGAGCACGTGCTGGGTTGGTTGTGCCACCTGTAATTGTTTTTAGGGGAAGCGGCGCGGGTGTTTATGCGGTGTCTTTTCTGGAAGCTAAGTGTGCCATTTTGAAGTATAACCAATGCGGCTGCCCGAGGCCACTGCAGGAGGCCACTCAAGAGGGCAGCCCTCTAGTGGCATCGGGCACCCTGCTAACCCTCTCCCCCCCACCCCGCCTCCCACCATCTTAAGGGGACATGGACTCTGGTGGAGTCACCTTCCTGGGCATGGGCAGTGCTGCATCATGTCCGACCCGCGAGGTGGGGTGAACTGTATATAGGCCCTCCCCCCACCATGCTGACCTCTTTGTCTCACCGGACACGCCGCGGCCGCTGCTTCGCTGGACACGCCGTTTTTAAGTGTGCCCCCCTCTAGGAGCTGCCGAGTTGCACGGTGAGTGCATCCATGTTACACCCGCCCTACCGCCCAGTGGCACCTGAAGGGTCTACAATGGCCAGGGCGGCCGAGAAATGCTCCAGAGATGCCTGAGGAAGGGGGATGTTGGGTTAACCGCCAGTGGCTCGGCCGCGGTGATTGCAGCTGCCTTAAGGTTAGTAATTGGGATTCTGCACAAAGACTTAATTGCCGCGGTGCAGGAGGGATGGCGGCAGACCAATTGGCGAAGGGTGGACCGGTAATGCGGTGGTGTCCTCACGCGTGCCCGTCTTGAGCATGCCCTGCGGAACGACATGGCTCCGGACGCCGCTTTGTCTCGGGCCAGTGTGTGCCAGGGGGCTCGCCCTGAGCTTATGGTGCACGTCGGGGGGGGGGGAGAGCCTAACACGCGGCCTTTGCGTCGCACCCCACCCCCCATAATTTTTAACGTGTTGGCAAGGGGGGCTTACCGGGTGACAGCACCCGTCGGGTGCCTGCGAGGGACCCACTCCTGCGGCGCTGACATGCCATCTGGGAGGTTGTGCTGGTCAAATTCCTTATTGTGTGATGTTGCCTTGCTGGACACGCCATTTTTAAGAGTGCCCCCCTCTAGGAGTGGCCGAGTAGCACGGTGAGTGCATCCATGTTACACCCTCGCTCCCGCCCAGTGGCACCAGAAGGGTCTACACTGGCCAGGACGGCCGAGCCACGCTTGAGAGCCGCCTGAGGAAGGGGGGGTGTTGGGTTTACAGCCCGCGGCTCGGCCTCGTGATTGCAGCTGCCTTAGGGTTAGTAATGGGGATTCTGCGCAAAGGCTTAATCGCGCGGTGCAGGAGGGATGGCGGCAGACCAATTGGCGACGGGTGGACCGGTAATGCGGTGGCATCCTCACGTGGCACCGTCTTGAGCATGGCCTGTGGGACGACTTGGCTCCGGCCCCCGCCTTGTCTCGGGCCAGTGTGTGCCAGGGGGCTCACCCCGTGCTTATGGTGCACGCCAGGGGGGCGAGGGCCTAACACGTGGCCTTCGCTTTGCGCCCCTCTTAGTTTTTAATGCACTGGCAAGGGGAGCTCACCAGGCGACAGCGAGGGACAGCGAGGGACCAGCTTCGGTGGCGCTGACAGGCCGTCTAGGAGGTCGTGCTGGTCCAATTCCTTATCGTGTGATGTTGCCCAGGTCCTCTTATACGGAGTTTAGGTTAGTGGCTCGCTTAGCTTCCTAGAGGGCCCTGCCAGGGGGTTGCAATTTCTAGCCCCCTGTTAATTCTCCCCTCAGCACAGCCTCCATGAGGAGGAAACCACAAGGCACTACCCCCCACGCACGAGGTTGCGACGAACAGAGCAGTGCAGATGAGCGCTCGTCACGAGTCTGCAGCCTCTAAGTACAGCGGTTCGTCCGTGGCTTGAGGCTACCACTCCACTGAGCGTTTGCATTTGGGGTGTAGCGCTGCGTTTAGAGACTCCCTAGCTGCGCAGCGTGCCCAAGGCTTAGTCTCACAGCTGTGGGTCGGCTGCAGCTGCCATGCGTTGAGCTGGCATTGCGGTGAGGCATGGGTCCCTGCACCATGTTGTGCGCGGTTGAACCAGCGCCGGCTTCCTAGTCTGGTCATTCTGGCAGTGGGGAGATGATGCAGCCTCTCGGCCTCAGCTGTCGACCTTAGTACTAAGGAACCGGGTCCATAAGATCGGGTGGATGCTAAACAACCCCAAAGGACACCCCCCCCACCCCCCTGTTTAATGGAGCCAGCATGTTCGCATGAAGGAATGAGCTGGGGCTTAATGTCTGCGCCTTAAGTACATCCGCCCCGGTAATTTTCAAATCTGCTGTTGCCACTCGTCCGGGCGTGCAACGCCGCGGGGTCCCTCCCATCATAGGAATCCTCAGGATTGTGGGACATCGGATGTGTTGACCGGGTCGGTGAGGGATGTCCCACTCCAGCACCCCCCCCAACTCAAAACACGAGCTCACGCAATCTCTGACCGGAACAATGACACATTTGCTGTCCAGCTGGGCCGTGGTTCTCGCCGCCGCCGTGGTGTTAGGTCTGGCTTTACCCTCTCCAGTCTTCCTTCCCACATCCCTGCCCAGGGGATGTGGGTAGCTAGAAGGTAGCTCAGTAATAGGGCACATCTCCAGGCCTCCTTGCCATGCCGCCGGTGCAATCCATACGGCGAGGGGGGCTCGAGTTGCCAGGCGGTAGTTTGCAGAGGAGAGTCTGGACCTTTGGCGGCGGTTCACATGCCCCTGGTCACACCGCCTCTTGGACACGCTGTCCTTGTGTCGCTGCGCATTCCTGTACCTGCTGGCAGCGTTGGAACAATTTTCCTGCCACTAGCTCTGCTCAGAGGCAGGTTTCCTTAAGGCAGTCACAGTGAAGGTTCCACTTCTCTGTGACGGCGGCACAATCCGCGGGATAGTTTAGGGCAGCATATCACTGAGCCATACTAGGCACTGCATAGGCTGCTGATTGATCTCCATTGGAGTGCCTTCTTGCAGCCACGGTGCCATAGACACTTCATGGCAACAGGACCCCCCACCCCACACTAAGCATGCATCCCGCAAATAACACACTAGACACCACTGTTAGATTGGGAAGAAACTGCTGCAGGTTTATTTTATTACATACAACGTTATGTAAGCATAGTGGGTTATCTTACGGGCGATCCAAGGGCAGGCCGCATTCTCGCCACCTGCCCGCCTGGTGAGCCAGGCAGCACCGTGGCGAACCACCATGTGCTGCCCCTTATGGTAAACATTATACTCACGCCCCTTGCGGGGCGTAGCTAGGCAAACCCCCGGTTGCACAGGCCCACAACCGCCCGAAGGACTAATGGGGCGCCGACACGTGTTCCCGGAACCTCCCATGAGGCCCCAGGTCTTAGGCTCTGGCACCCCTATGTGCCCGCTGAGGTCCAGTGCTGCACCGCTCTTCTTCCGAATCGCCGTGTAACTCCTCCTGCAACGAAAATTAAAACATTAAAACGTTCAAACTGTCCCCCACAAGCTGACACACAGGGTGAGAGGTCGGGAGGGAAAATGTGTGTCCCCGCCACGAGGTCACCACGACGCGTCCGGTGTGGCAAAGAGGCAGAGAAGATGGCGAGGGGGGCTTAAGTACCCCTCGCCCTGCCTGCCGCACCGGACGTGACCACTCAGCTCCTCCTAGCTCCCCTCGGGACTCCACCTGCCCAGGGGAGGAGAGGGGCTAGAGAGGGGCGGGGGAATCCCTCTGTGTCTAGGGGGCCGCCCTCCTGATGGCCCCTGCGTGGCCTCGGGCAGCCGAATTTGTGCTTGGAGACTGATAGCATGAGCACATCGCAATCGTGCAGTAAGGGGGGGCCACAAGGTATCAAGTCCACCAGGTGGCACTGCGCATCCCTTGCTTTGTTGACTTGAGAGGTCTTACACCTACTGGTGTAATGCTCCTAGTACTGGAAAATGTTTTCCTGAAGCCAGTTCTCACGCTGGTTGGTCCACAGACTCTTCTCCATAAGCCCCCCCCCCCTCTTATGTTAAGTGTAAGCTGGTAGCGATACAGTTGCGAGATTGAGCCACGCAGGCCTCAAAGCGTATGGTCAAATCTGGACCCACACAGGGCTGAAAACTGACATGGCCGGTGTTAGGGCATTTGTGAGGGGCATCGGTTTCACTGCTTAGGTTGACTGCAGCAGTGGCGTCGTATGTTTAGCGGCCTGCTTGCAAACTTTGCCCCAGTATCAAAAGATGACGAACTACCTGACTTGGTTTGTGAAGGGATGTCCCTTGATTAGTTTCTGTGCTGGAAAGTGGATAATAAATGTGAATAATTTCTAAAAGGTGCATTGCATGTGTTAGCAGGGTTTCTCTGCACCAATTGCATGCTCTTTTTAGAGGAGTTCCATATGTGATCCCAGAGGCCTATGGGTAAGACGCTGGCCTCCTGTGGTTAAGGGTTATGAGATCGCTGCACATCTGGGGTGGAAGAATGGCATTTGCATGTCCTAGCCTTGTAATTGATGAATCAGGAAACCGGCGTCGCAGGATGTCTGCTTAGTCATCGCATCGCAGCAAATGTTGATTGTCGGCTGGCGAAGCAAGGACGTGCCTGGTGTTGCCTGGGGGCACATTGATTGATTAACACCTTCTCTCTGTTGGCAATGCACAGCCTTCTTCAGGATGCGTGGGGGGCTCTGGCACATTTAACACGGCATTTTGAAAGTTTGAGGTCAGGAGTGCATACTCTTGCACAACAGCACATACGGTAGTATTATCAGTTGCCCTTGGTAGAAACTTATTTGGGGGGCCCTGTTTGGAACAGATTTGAATTTGATACAGTCCAGCTCTTTCATGCCCACTTTGGGAAGTGTTACAGACAGTGCACGGACATACTCTCCCAATTTCTAAATGTGTTTCCATACAATTTTCGGGGATAGTGACGTGTTTGCAGTACGGTAACAGCAGCAGCTCACTAATAGTACTGAAAATAATAAGTAACTCTACCACCTAGCATATAGGAGGTTCTGTTTTGATCTAAAAGAAACCTTTTAGTGATGTTGCAAGTGTGGAACATATGGCCCAAGCGGCACATGGTGAAGCTTTGCAGTGAGGCATACCAGGCTCCGTAATCAGAGCGCTGTGGGTCGGTAGTGCGACCGTTGGTGATAGGTTTTCTCTCACAGGTTGAGAAGAATAAAATAAACTTGTACTTGGTTGGTGCCAATTTAATAAGGGACTGTGTCTTCACAAGCACATGGACTTGGCTAACCTGTGGGTGGCTAACGGAAAATTAAGGGACCATTCATAAATAGGGGGCAATTTCAAAGGTGGTCAAATCATCCTTAGGCATCATAGGTATAAAGCATTCAGGAAGGCTATTAAGGGATCCTTTTGAACATGCTCTGGTACCCCGAAAAATGTGCGCTTGGAGCGGTTACACGGGATATGCCTCTTTTAAGTCACTTGGCATTCTGTTAATGATTATCGGGTTTCAGATAGAAGGGACAGGTAGTCTAGTATCTGATATGCCGCTACAATGCCCCAGAGAAACTGCCTCTATTGGTTTTGTCTGGTTATGGCTGGGTTTACATACAATTTACCTGTTTACAGGGTGGCATGGTTGATTTCAGTTGATTGGTGGTGTTGCTTAGTGTAATGGTATCACTTGCGGTTGAGATTGCTATGCGTTGAATGGAGACATTTATTGCAATGTTCAACACGTAAGGGTGACATACCCACCAGTTCAGAATGGAAGCATTTTCAATATGCTACGCAGCATGCCAGAATTGTGGCTTCAATTATCTTATACATCTAACAAGCATTGTTGAAGCCAATGGTACTGGCGTGTTTTAGGTGTACTGTGGTTTTGTTGTGTGTATATCCGGAGGCAATGTCAGATGCCGCAAAACACCAGCTGGCCACACACTAAGCTTAGCATGAAACGCCAGCGTATGGGTCAGCCATGCCAGATTATATTAACCGCGCAAACAGGAGGGAGCCTGTGAGGCACTGTTCTGCCAGAGGCAGAGGCTGAGGTAACACAGACCTTGTGTGAGACAACTGTTGCTCGTGTAGAGTGGTCTCATAGGTGGGGCGTGCCTACCATCGACAGTGAGGGCTCAAGAAGCGATAAATGCTTGGTCTTCTCGCATTGGCAGGCGAATTCTAGGTGGGCTTACCTCGGCATGTCACCTTGCAGTGGTTGTACTGACTGGTGATATTGGCTGGCGCAGCGCTTGGTCATCAGTCTGTACCCTCGCACGGGGGATTATCCTGGGAAGGGGGCACATTAGGGCTTAGTCACCCTAGAATGATACGCACAACTGGCACACGGCACGTCAGGGTTTGTGTCACACAGAACTGGGGGATGTCTCATGGGGCACACTCTCTGCCTGCGGTCATGGCGCGGGATAATTATTGTTTTACTCTAGGAAACTGTTCTTATACCCATGTTCTGTCTGCCTTTGCTACCGGTTACCAGCTCAATGGTGGGAAGTATAATTTACACTTTCCCTGGAAATTACAACACAAAGAGAGGCGCTGCGAAATGCTGAGATGAATTGGGCACGAGGGCCTTCATGAGGAACATCTGCTGGCACCATATAGAGACAGGTGCCATGTACTCTGGGTGGGCATCCCTCTGCAACCATGGGCAGGTTTCAGGTCGCTTCAGTTATGACATACTCACCGGCGCTTTAGCCAGGGCAGCAGGCGGTGGGTGAAAGTGGCCATCTAACAAGTGTGCTGTGGTGCAAAAAAGTCTGGTAAAACACTGCGTTAGAGCCAAACGGCAACAGGGTTCTAGACCATTTGGCATTCACAATATTCAGGAAAGGACAGGTATTTGCTCAGAATGTTTCCCTCTGGCTCCCACTGACTTGTCTGCCCCCTAGGTTATCCTTCTATGAGATGGGATAGAACCTGAGCCTGGAAGGGGCATCTTCTGCGACCGGTGTCCCAAATACGTTGATAGTCAACGCTGGGGTAGATGTACCATAAAGGGCATGATCACTACCTGGGTTGTCCCTACGTTTTGGGGTCAAACTAGGTGGATCATTAAGTCTACAGTCCTTAGGAAGCTTCCAGCATTCCTTTAATCCAAGTAAGGGCAGTTAGCGATAGATAAGTATCAGCAAGTGGGTAACATATACCGGTTATTCAGCGACATCGTGCCCCGGGGGCGCGCGCGCTTCACAAAAACACAGAGCTGCATCCAGAAAAGTGCCAAGTGGCAACAACCAGTAGATAGGTTTTAAGATGTGTCTCTATGGCCTTACAGCTGTATGAAGCTAGTCTCAATTTGAGGTATGCCCAGGTGGTAATTGGGTGCTTCTCAAGGTTCTCCTGACCAATGCGGTTTGTGATAGCTCATAGTGGAGCAACTGAAGGTAAACGGGGGATCTGGGATTCTGACACTTTTGGGGGTTGGAAGCTTCTAGGGTCAGAGATGGACAGTAGGTACTGTGAATCTGTGATCCAACGGCAGTTAAGCAAGCGGGGTGCGCTGTGTAAGTTGTCACTGCACGAAAAGGTAAGGTGCCTCTAATGGTGGGCACAAGACAAATATTGTTTCAAACCTGATTTACACCATTAAGGTGTCCACCAGGGTTTATCAAGCAAAGGGGTTTGTACAAGCATCTGGTCAATGAAGCCTAGTAGGTGCACCCCAGAACCAAGAATAGGTGGCATGTTCCTGCAGTTAAGCTTATATGCCCCATAGCTACATTAGCCCTGCAGGGTGGGGACGCTGTCGGGCAGCCGTCCCAGGAAATGGGGAAACAAGGTGTCAAGCACAAAAGGCTACTATGTAATAGAGCATTTGGCACGTCCAGTGTTCAACAAAAAATTTAAATTCAACGGGCAGGTTATTTTCCACCCCTGGGGCTGCTCAGTGTGGGCAGTGTGAAGCCCCCCGTTTCCCTATTCGTGAATATGCTAGGGTGGGAGTAAGTAGGACTTAGTCAATTCCCTAATGTTAGGCACCATATGACCGGCAGTGGCACTGTATAAAACCGACATTCTCTGCACTGGTATGCTTAGGGGGTTTCACCCCCGAGACCGAGCTGAGCTGGCTATCCCCATAAGGAATAAGGGATGCCGGTCAAGGGCAGGAGGGCCCCCCTTGCTCATTGTCACATACTTCTAGTTGTGGACACTCAGATGCATCATGATTTAGTAAGCAAAAGGACTGTGCAAATGCTAAAGTATAATCCTTCTCGCCCTAATAGCCTAAAGTAGGCAGGCGGGTGTGGGAGTGGTCAGCTAACAAGTGGGCTGCTGTCCCTAAGATGTGGGGCACGGTGTGCAGGACACACAGTGCTAGTTGGATGGCAGCTACGTGAGATCAGCAAATTTATGGGGCTATGTGAGCCATAGTGTCTGAATCCGCCCCGCCCAGAGCTGGCACGGGGCAGAGTCATGTGAAGCAGTGGAACTTTCCCACAAGAGGATTAGTTCTTGGCACAAGTTCATAGGCCAGAAGGGCTTTTGGTTTCATGGGACACAAGCTGATCATGGCTAAAGTAAAGGGCTATTGGGATATGGATGGGGTTCATCTATCACCAGTAGGGAGGGATCCCTTCCCTTAGATTTGCAGGAGGCCTGTAAATGAGAAGTTGCAGGTGAGAAAGGAGCTGTTTTGGTGGGGGGCCCTGTCGGCGACGGTGGCCACCTCCAGAGCTGTGGTGGAGTTACAGGCCAATCTGGAAGCAAATAGGTATATAAGGGTACCTCTGCACTGCACATAGGAGTGCCAGAGCTAAAGCCCAGGAGCCTCATGGGAGGTTCCTGGATACCGTGTTGGCGCCCCTTAGACTTTCGGGCGGTTGTGGGCCTGAACAACCGGGGGTTTGCCTGGCTATGCTCCGCCCTGAAAGGGGTGTGAGTAATAAGGGACCAGGTGTCACGTGATCCGGGAGGAGGATCACCAGAAGGGGCAGCACAGATGGGGTTCGCCCTAGTGCTGCTTGACTCATCAGGCGGGCAGGTGGCCCAGATGGTTGCCTGCCCTTTTTCGCCCGTAAGATAACCCACCATATTACAAAAAGTTGTAGGTAATAAACCTGCAGCAGTTTTCCCAAAACAAAATCTGTGTGGTGTGTACTTATTTGCATGCATGCTATGTGCTTGGGGGTGGGGAGTGTTGCCATGATGGTGCTATGCTGCTGCCCGAGGCCACTGCAGGGGGCCACTCAAGAGGGGAGCCCTCTAGTGGCAACGGGCACCCCACACCCCCCCTCCTGAAGGGGCAAGGACTCTGGTGGAGTCCCCTTCCTGGCCGCGGGCAGTGCATCGTCATGTCCGGTGCGCAAGCCAGGATGAAAGGTATATGGGCTCCCCCACCATGCTGACGGCCTCTTTGTCGCACCGGACACGCCACAGCCGCTGTCTCGCTGGACACGCCGTCTCCCACCCTACCGCTTACCCGGCATGGCTGGTGGTAGGAAGTATGGTGAGAATGTTGGAATGTTGGTTGAAGGCGGAGTTACAGGGTGATCTGGAAGCAAATGGGTAAAGAAGGGTACATCTGCAAGGCACATAGGGGTGCCAGAGCCAAAGCCTCATGGGAGGTTCCTGGAAACCGTGTCGGCGCCCCGTTAGTCCTTCTGGCGGTTGTGGGCCTGAACAACCGGGGGCTTGTCTTGCTATGCTCCGCCCTGAAAGGGGCATGAGTAATAAGGGACCAGGTGTCACGTGATCCGGGAGGAGGATCACCAGGAGGGGGCGCACAGATGGGGTTCGCCCCAGTGTTGCTTGGCTCATCAGGCGGGCAGGCAGCCTAGATGGCTGCCCGCCCTTGGAACGCACGTAAGATAACCCACCATATTACATAACGTTGTATGTAATAAACCTGCAGCAGTTTTCCGAAAACAAAATCTGTGTGGTGTGTACTTATTTGCATGCATGCTATGTGCTTGGGGGTGGGGAGTGTTGCCATGATGGTGCTATGCTTCTTTACATTTCGCCTGAGATTTGCTTCAGAATTCCACAACAATTAACCTAGAACTCCGTCGAACATGAAATTAGTGACGTGGAGCTGCGCGTCCCTGTAGATAGGTTGTTAAAACGAACAGTGCATTAGCTAAGTGCTTTGCTGCATTGACTGATTCTCTAATAACTAATGGACTCTTACTTTACCTGAAGTGGGACCAGCTCCTCAGGATAGAAGCTGCCTACAGATCGTGCCTACTCCTCACATGGCAGCTTTTTCATCTGTTTTCTAAGTTTGAGTTATGCTGTGCAATGTGTGCAAGAAAGCCGTGGATGCAGAAATACAGTTTGTGGGGGAATTCTTATCACCTGGCATGACATTCATGACATTTCCCAAAGAGAGCTGTGCAGCTGGCACAGACCCCCTGGCACGTGCCACTTAGCCTATGTTTGCAAACAGCATCCTTTCGTTAAAGTCAAGCTGTTACATTTTCCTTTGAGAGGACTTTAAATGCTGCCAGGGACTGCCTTTTAAGGTCCGCATTCTCTTTGTAAGGGGGGGGCAGGCTCTGTCAGCATGGGGTGCCCTGACAAATATTTTATTTCTAGAGAGATTGCTGTCCTATGTGAGAGTTTGTGAGAAGGCGGCGAGCCACATGGAAGTTTGGGGCATATTTATTAGGGAAGTGATGGTGTTAGCCAAGATTTGTTTAATGCCACGCTCCGCCACGTCTGAAAAGAAGGGCTGCACCAAATTTACAACAATATGGTGCAGCTCTATGTCACCCCCCTAACCCTCCACCCCCTCCCCCTCCTCCACCCCGATGCTGGTGCTAAATTTAGTAGCCTAGCCCAAACACAGACGGTGTTGATCTAAAACATAAACAATTTTTGAATTGTGTTGTGCAACTTCTATGTGATGTGCTTAATGCAGCACAGATGGAAGAAGCAAAATTTCATTTTTTTATTGATTGTTCATGTGCAGGAACACCTTCCTTCACATAAACAATTAAAGACATATTGCTGTTTCTGTGTGTGCTACACAACGCAGCACACATGGAAACAGCAAGAACAAGGAGAAATTAAAATGTCTCCTTGTTTCGCCTGTTTTAAACCAGGTTTTCCCTGCTCTTAATTTTGGCGCTGCCCCATATTTATGCTGCCCTTGTAAATATGGGACAGTATCAAAATCAATGGGTGTAGCAGTGGAACACCCAGCGTAACACCCATTGCCCACCCCTTTCATGCTAAGTATACCGCTAAGGGTGCCTTATTTATAAGGCAGCGTTACGCCACATTAAGTGGCTTAACGCTGCCTTGTAAATAAGGCAAAGCACATATCGCCACAGAAACGTCACTAAAAGTGACATCCCTGCATTGATAGGGGCTTGTAAATATGCGTGTTTGACTTGAAGATTTATTTTTTGATGAAGTACCTCCTTGGAGCAGTGGAGGGCTACTCTTGTAGTAAGGAGGGCTCCTAGAATACCAAAGTGCTACACCAAATGTGATTCTTCCAGTGGGGATTGCCCGCTATTGCGTTCCTACATGAATCACAGATGGTTGGGGTGAGTTATGAGGAGGCCGTGGGTTATTCTTCTGAAAGTTATCATGACTGGGGCAAGTCTTGCGACTTCCTAACCTATGTAGTGAGCTGTCTGTGTTGAAGTTTGCAATGGGTGTTTGCATCTTGCACTCCTTTTCCAAGTACCTGCCAGTGTTTGTACGGAGTGCTTAATTTGTAAAAAAAATTAGTGCCGGTTCTCAAAGCTCTGCTTCGGGGGTGCTGTTAAATATCGGTGGGCAGAATAACAAGGCTGTGAAGTGTTGAATTAATCTCGAGCCTCGGTATTTCACTACCAGACACCGGGGAAACATCATTTACTACGAATTCAATAACACGCATAACGTTTACCACGCGTCACTCACCACGCAAAGGTCTTTCCCACGCGTAAGCCTTCAACGACCGTCTTTACCACGCGAGTGGTATTCCTTCCTGTCGTCGTTCTGCAAGTACGATCTGCGTTGGCTTTGGGGGGCTGGGGGGAGGGGGGGATTAAGGGGCTGGGGGGGGCACTGGGGGGAGGCTAGGGGGGGTTGGGGGGGTCTCCCCCCCCAAAAAAAAAACCAAGCGGATATTAATAAATAAATAAGAAGAAAATTTCAAAAACGTAAAAAAAAACGCTCTACAATGCCTCAAAACGCTGAAGGAAAAGAGCACGTCATAATAGAAGTCCGTTATCAGTTTTGATAGACGTGTTTTGACGCTTGTTTCCGTGGTCGGTGGAAGAAAGGGCTGATGGTGAAAGACGTACAGGGGTAAGATATGAATCAAAACTTTGTAAATTAGGGTATTAATTAAGCGCATTATGAAAAAAATAAATATATAATGTAAGGGAATCTGTTTATTATTGTTTAAAACATCGATCTTTTCCTTCGTACTGCATGTAGCCTATCAGTATCATTATGTAAATGTAAATGGGACGTCAGATATTTCGTAACGTTATGATTGCGGAGTAAAAACATGCGTTGTCAAATGCTGCGTGCAAAAGACACATGCGAAGTAAAATTCGCGTGGTAAAGGCATGCGTGGAACTTGAAATCGTTGAATAATCATATATTCCAGACACCGCTGCCATTGTTATCTCATTCTTGCTAGTCCCTGCTTTTTCCCTGGTGCTCGTTTTTCTATTTTTCTCTTCCGCCTCCTTTCTCAATTGTGTTTTTTTCTCTGTTGCGCGTGCGGGTAATATCTGATGAGGAAAAATAAGTGCTGGTACCCCAAAAATGAGTGCCAGTGGCCCGCACCGGCTCAAATTAAGCACTCTTTGTACACCTGCTGCAAGCATGGCTCTGGTCAAAGGTGCATTATGTCGGTGTGTGGCTTGCAGTACTTGTATTAGCAGTTCTAGTGGTGGGTAGGGTTCCTAGTGATGGGTTAGGGGCTGATGGAAATTCTGTCCATTGTTCCCAGATCCTGTATTTCCCTGTTCCCACTCTTTTTTTTACATAAGTGCTTCCGGGTCATTTAGGGTAATACTCTAATGTTGTTTGTACTTTGAAATACTGTGTTTATGATGCATTAGATCTTCCAGATCACATACATTATAGAGTCTGATTGAGAATTTAGAAGGTATATTTCCAATTGTCCTGGAGGTTCAGCCAAATTTAATATTCTTCGGGCAGATTTACAAGCCCCTTGTACCAAAGGTGCGTCACTTTTTGTGTTGTGCCAGTGGTGCATTTAACTGCTCCATATTTACAAGGACAGGAAATGCCACCCTGCGTGACTTTTCCTGTCCTTGTAAATATGGCACCTTTGCGCGCAGAACTTTCCGTCAAAGGGGTGGTCCATTGGTGTTGCTGTGGGTGTTCCCACGCAACACCCATGGACACATTTCCAGATTTATGAGGAATCGTTAATCTGGAAATGCGTGTAAATGCTACACCTCCCCAGGGGAGGCGCAACAATGAGAAATTTATTAATTTCTCCTCGTTGTCTTTTCCTCTTTCTATGCGTGCTGCATTCTACAGCACACATTGAAAGAGGAAATCACCTCTAATGATTGTTTTTGTTCAGGAAGGGTTCCCTTCCTGCACATAAACAATCATTGAAACAATGCTGTTTTTCAACTTCTATTTGTGCTAATGCAGAACACATAGAAGTTGAAAAACGGCATTTTCCATATTGTTTTTGTTCAGGAAGGGTTCCCTCCCTGCACAAAAACAATCTGGAAAATGCAGTTTTTCAACTTCTATGTGTTCTGCAAAAGCACAAATAGAAGTTGAAAAACAGCATTGTTTCAATGATAGTTTATGTGCAGGAAGGGAACCCTTCCTGAACAAAAACAATCTCCCCACGACGCAGGCATCCTTGCACCATGGTGCAAGGGTGCCTGCGCCGGACCATGGCAGCAGTTTGTGCACCAGCACAGGGGGAAGCACAGAGATATGATATATTGTTGTAAATATGTTGCATCCCTGTGATTTGAAAGTGACATCTGCGGCGCAGCCAAATGGCTTGCGGAATGCACTGAGCCACTTTCTTGTAAATCTGCCCCCAAGTGTGTGGTCAGAGAGATGGGGGAGGGCAATTGTTTGTTTCTTTCTAGCTTTGTGCAATCTAATTTCTCTCCAACAGGAGTTATTAGGATGTGCATTTATTTAGAATGATGTTGAGCATTTTACTTTTAATGGGAGAGTAGGGGAATGAAGTTGGAATCAAGGTTGTTAATTGTTTATGCTAATGATTCAGATGGATTTTTAGAGTATAAGGTTGAAGCATTTTAAGAGTGTGAGTGTGTAGACCACTATGTATGTCGGTGTGGTGAGATGCTGCCTGGTCGTTTTTAGGTCTCGCTATAGCCATCGCGTAAGCGATGCTGTGCGAGAATTAAATAAGGGTCTTTTAAAAATGCTCCCAAAGTCTGCAAGCGGATCGGGTACAGTGAATGTGCGCTGGGCACGCGCACTATTTGTTCACATGCAGCCTTTGGGAGCAATTTCGCGGCTGCTTTGATGTTCTCAGTGAGCCGCGTGGCCACTGAGAACAGAAACCGTGCTGCTCTTTTTCTGTCCATTAACCACTTTCCCCTCACACTATCTGACTTCACAGGGACCATAGCCTCTTTACCATTTTTTGATTGGCTGCCTTTTTCATTTCCAATGCTTGCTTTACATGCATATTTTTTTTCTCCTGGGTTACTTTTCAGCCGTCGCTCATGTGCACCTCTCTCCCAATCTACTCCATGTTGCTCTGTTGCCAGCGTCCTTCTCCCCTACCCGCTCTACACTGCTCTTTCACCCATTGCTTTTCCTACCTACCCACGCCCTCTGTTACTTCACCTCACCCACACCCCCCTGCTCTCCTCTTCCTCCCTGCCCTCTGGTGTTGCTCATGCACTCCCACCTGCTCCCTCCATGGGACTTCCACCACAAACCCTAGCCCTCTGCGTTACTTCTCCCAACCTGCGCCTTCAGTGTTGCTTCTGCCCACACCGGCCCTCTGTCTTACTCTATCAGCAGTTTTTATTTTTTATTTACGTTTCCAGTTCTGTAAATTAAAAAAAAAACATGTCATTTTGTAGGCATGAGCATGGGTAGATCATACACTCCTTCAAACAAAACAAAGGAACATTTACTTCTTTTCCCTAGCCATGTTACACAACACTGCAGATGCTGAACAGCTTAGCTAAAAACAACTGGCAAAGACAATAGTTCCAAAGGGCAAGATACTGCCTTTGCCAGTGCATGTTTGAGAACGGGTCCCAAAGTTATTTTCATCATTATAATAATAAGGGCTCACAGTTTCATGTTATTTATTTTTTAGAATGTCTGTCTACAAGTGAACCTATATATTTTTTTGTCCTTTTGAACATTAAATAATGCTTTTTTTGCAAAACAAATGAAGTGGAAAATGGTATACCTCCACAAGTAGTTTACATGTAATTGGAACTTGAGCTTAAACATCAGCAGGATTTCTGTGCGCAAAGGAGCAATACGTAATAAAGCAGTACAATCACCTGAAAAGTATAGTAATACAAGAATGTGGGTGTATTAACAGTTATATAAGCTTCATCAGGAAACCTCATCTGTTAGTTTTTAAGCTCTATGATGTTAATAGTCACATACCGTGGCCTTACAAGCTTGAGTGACTGCATGGATAGACATTAAATGAAGGTCTAATGTCAGTTTTTTAAAGTACGTAGAGAGAGCGTTAAAGATTACTTTCAACATGTATGTGTAAAAGAAAAACGAGAGCCTTCATTATAAGGCAGATTTATTTCTCTTGATAGAATATTAGGAAAACGGGGAACTTTCTCTCATTAAATGCACTGATGATTGATATGCAACACACACACCAAACAGACTATGAGCAGCAGGAAAGAATAACGGGATTAAATAGGATTAACAAACTCCCATTCGAAAAATTGTATAAATGGTGTGCATTGCTAGAGTGCACCCGAAATGATATACTGTTATACATAGAGCACTACAAGCGTGGATTACCAGCCATTAGGCTACAAATCACAGCAATTAGCAGCAGAGCGGTTTGCAACGCCCAGGGCCTCTCCTTATAATGTCAGTCCTGAGAGGTGCCCTGGTAGGCAGTCACTCCTGGACCAAGGCATTCCTATGAAGCTTCTTCTGCCCTAAGCACTTCTTAAGTGACCCGCATTCAGTGTTAAAATATTTGATGAGAGCTCAAGTGAAAACCAAAAGCAAACACCTACGTGAATGAGTCTAAGCCACAAGAACTCATTACTCCAAACCCTTCCTGTACTAAACGAAGGTCTGTCTAACGGAGCTACTTCAAGTAAGCTTTGGGACAAATTTCAGAACTTTGACTAAATGTTGCTATTGACTTTGTTACAGTTAAATGGTTTATTTAAAAAAATAATCGCCCTCACTCTATCTATCTATCTATCTATCTATCTATCTATCTATCTATCTATCTATCTATCTATCTATCTATCTATCTATCTATCTATCGCCCTTACTCTATCTATCGCCCTCACTCTATCTATCTATCGCCCTCACTCTATCTATCTATGGCCCTCAGTCTATCTATCTATCTATCTATCTATCTATCTATCTATCTATCTATCTATCTATCTATCTATCTATCTATCTATCTATCTATCTATCTATCTATCTATCTATCTATCTATCTATCTATCGCCCTTACTCTATCTATCGCCCTTACTCTATCTATCGCCCTCACTCTATCTATCTATCGCCCTCACTCTATCTATCTATGGCCCTCAGCCTATCTATCTATCTATCTATCTATCTATCTATCTATCTATCTATCTATCTATCTATCTATCTATCTATCTATCTATCTATCTATCTATCTATCTATCTATCTATCTATCTATCTATCTATCTATCGCCCTTACTCTATCTATTGCCCTCACTCTATCTATCTATTGCCCTCACTCTATCTATCTATCGCCCTCACTCTATCTATTGCCCTCACTCTATCTATCTATCTATCTATCTATCTATCTATCTATCTATCTATCTATCTATCTATCTATCTATCTATCTATCTATCACCCTCACTCTATCTATCTATCGCCCTCACTCTATCTATCTATGGCCCTCAGCCTATCTATCTATCTATCTATCTATCTATCTATCTATCTATCTATCTATCTATCTATCTATCTATCTATCTATCTATCTATCTATCTATCTATCTATCGCCCTTACTCTATCTATCGCCCATACTCTATCTATCGCCCTCACTCTATCCATCTATCGCCCTCACTCTATCCATCTATTGCTCTCACTCTATCTATCTATCTATCTATCTATCTATCTATCTATCTATCTATCTATCTATCTATCTATCTATCGCCCTTACTCTATCTATCGCCCTTACTCTATCTATCGCCCTCACTCTATCTATCTATCGCCCTCACTCTATCTATCTATGGCCCTCAGCCTATCTATCTATCTATCTATCTATCTATCTATCTATCTATCTATCTATCTATCTATCTATCTATCTATCTATCTATCTATCTATCTATCTATCTATCTATCTATCTATCTATCTATCGCCCTTACTCTATCTATCGCCCTCACTCTATCTATCTATCGCCCTCACTCTATCTATCTATGGCCCTCAGCCTATCTATCTATCTATCTATCTATCTATCTATCTATCTATCTATCTATCTATCTATCTATCTATCTATCTATCTATCTATCTATCTATCTATCTATCTATCTATCGCCCTTACTCTATCTATCGCCCTTACTCTATCTATCGCCCTCACTCTATCCATCTATCGCCCTCACTCTATCCATCTATTGCTCTCACTCTATCTATCTATCTATCTATCTATCTATCTATCTATCTATCTATCTATCTATCTATCTATCTATCTATCTATCTATCTATCTATCTATCACCCTCACTCTATCTATCTATCTATCGCCCTCACTCTATCTATCTACCTATCGCCCTCACTCTATCTATCTATCGCCCTTAGCCTGTCTATCTATCTATCAATCTATCTATCTATCTATTTATCTATCTATCTATCCATCGCCCTCACTCTATCTATCTATCTATCTATCTATCTATCTATCTATCTATCTATCTATCTATCTATCTATCTATCTATCTATCTATCTATCTATCTATCTATCTATCTATCTATCTATCTATCTCCCTCTATCTATCTATCTATCGATCACCCTCTATCTATCTATCTATCTATCTATCTATCTATCTATCTATCTATCTATCTATCTATCTATCTATCTATCTATCTATCTATCTATCTATCTATCACCCTCACTCTATCTATCTATCACCCTCACTCTATCTACCTATCGCCCTCACTCTATCTATCTATCGCCCTCAGCCTGTCTGTCTGTCTATCTATCTATCTATCTATCTATCTATCTATCTATCTATCTATCTATCTATCTATCTATCTATCTATCTATCTATCTATCTATCTATCTATCTATCTATCTATCTATCTATCTATCTATCACCCTCAATCTATATATCTATCTATCACCCTCAATCTATATATCTATCTATCACCCTCACTCTATATATCTATCTATCACCCTCACTCTATCTATCTATCTATCTATCTATCTATCGCCCTCTATCTATCTAGCTATCTATCGCCCTCCCTCTATCTATCTATCTATCGCCCTCACTCTATCTATCTACCTATCGCCCTCACTCTATCTATCTATCGCCCTTAGCCTGTCTATCTATCTATCAATCTATCTATCTATCTATTTATCTATCTATCTATCCATCGCCCTCACTCTATCTATCTATCTATCTATCTATCTATCTATCTATCTATCTATCTATCTATCTATCTATCTATCTATCTATCTATCTATCACCCTCTATCTATCTATCTATCTATCTATCTATCTATCTATCTATCTATCTATCTATCTATCTATCTATCTATCTATCTATCTATCTATCTATCTATCTATCTATCACCCTCACTCTATCTATCTATCACCCTCACTCTATCTATCTATCGCCCTCACTCTATCTATCGCCCTCACTCTATCTACTATCTATCTATCTATCTATCTATCTATCTATCTATCTATCTATCTATCTATCTATCTATCTATCTATCTATCTATCTATCTATCTATCTATCACCCTCTATCTATCTATCTATCTATCTATCTATCTATCTATCTATCTATCTATCTATCTATCTATCTATCTATCACCCTCTATCTATCTATCTATTTATCTATCTATCTATCTATCTATCTATCTATCTATCTATCTATCTATCTATCTATCTATCTATCTATCTATCTATCACCCTCTATCTATCTATCTATCTATTCTATCTATCTATCTATCTATCTATCTATCTATCTATCTATCTATCTATCTATCTATCTATCTATCTATCTATCACCCTCTATCTATCTATCTTCCTATCTATCTATCTATCTATCTATCTATCTATCTATCTATCTATCTATCTATCTATCTATCTATCTATCTATCTATCTATCTATCTATCTATCTATCTATCTATCTATCTATCTATCTATCTATCACCCTCACTCTATCTATCTATCACCCTCACTCTATCTATCTATCGCCCTCACTCTATCTACCTATCGTCCTCACTCTATCTACCTATCGCCCTCACTCTATCTATCTATCACCCTCACTCTATCTATCTATCTATCTATCTATCTATCTATCTATCTATCTATCTATCTATCTATCTATCTATCTATCTATCGCTCTCTATCTATCGCTCTCTATCTATCGCTCTCTATCTATCTATCTATCTATCTATCTATCTATCTATCTATCTATCTATCTATCTATCTATCTCCCTCACTCTATCTATTGCCCTCTATCTATCTATCTATCTATCTATCTATCTATCTATCTATCTATCTATCTATCTATCACTATCTATCTATCTATCTATCTATCACCCTCACTCTATCTATCTATCGCCCTCACTCTATCTACCTATCGCCCTCACTCTATCTATCTATCGCCCTCACTCTATCTACCTATCGCCCTCACTCTATCTATCTATCGCCCTCACTCTATCCATCTATCGCCCTCACTCTATCCATCTATTGCTCTCACTCTATCTATCTATCTATCTATCTATCTATCTATCTATCTATCTATCTATCTATCTATCTATCTATCTATCTATCTATCTATCTATCTATCACCCTCACTCTATCTATCTATCTATCGCCCTTAGCCTGTCTATCTATCTATCAATCTATCTATCTATCTATTTATCTATCTATCTATCCATCGCCCTCACTCTATCTATCTATCTATCTATCTATCTATCTATCTATCTATCTATCTATCTATCTATCTATCTATCTATCTATCTATCTATCTATCTATCTATCTATCACTATCTATCTATCTATCACCCTCACTCTATCCATCTATCGCCCTCACTCTATCTACCTATCGCCCTCACTCTATCTATCTATCGCCCTCACTCTATCTATCTATCGCCCTCACTCTATCTATCTATCTATCGCCCTCACTCTATCTATTGCCCTCACTCTATCTATCTATCTATCTATCTATCTATCTATCTATCTATCTATCTATCTATCTATCTATTTATCTATCTATCTATCCATCGCCCTCACTCTATCTATCTATCTATCTATCTATCTATCTATCTATCTATCTATCTATCTATCTATCTATCTATCTATCTATCTATCTATCTATCTATCGCTCTCTATCTATCGCTCTCTATCTATCTATCTATCTATCTATCTATCTATCTATCTATCTATCTATCTATCTATCTATCTATCTATCTATCTATCTATCTCCCTCACTCTATCTATTGCCCTCTATCTATCTATCTATCTATCTATCTATCTATCTATCTATCTATCTATCTATCTATCTATCTATCTATCTATCTATCTATCTATCTATCTATCTATCTATCACTATCTATCTATCTATCTATCTATCTATCTATCTATCTATCTATCTATCTATCTATCTATCTATCTATCTATCTATCTATCTATCTATCTATCACCCTCTATCTATCTATCTATCGATCACCCTCTATCTATCTATCTATCTATCTATCTATCTATCTATCTATCTATCTATCTATCTATCTATCTATCTATCTATCTATCTATCTATCTATCTATCACCCTCACTCTATCTATCTATCGCCCTCACTCTATCTATCTATCGCCCTCACTCTATCTACCTATCGCCCTCACTCTATCTATCGCCCTCACTCTATCTATCTATCTATCTATCTATCTATCTATCTATCTATCTATCTATCTATCTATCACTATCTATCTATCTATCTATCTATCTATCTATCTATCTATCTATCTATCTATCTATCTATCTATCTATCACCCTCACTCTATCTATCTATCGCCCTCACTCTATCTACCTATCGCCCTCACTCTATCTATCTATCGCCCTCACTCTATCCATCTATCGCCCTCACTCTATCCATCTATTGCTCTCACTCTATCTATCTATCTATCTATCTATCTATCTATCTATCTATCTATCTATCTATCTATCTATCTATCTATCTATCTATCTATCTATCTATCTATCTATCTATCACCCTCACTCTATCTATCTATCTATCGCCCTTAGTCTGTCTATCTATCTATCAATCTATCTATCTATCTATTTATCTATCTATCTATCTATCTATCTATCTATCTATCTATCTATCTATCACTATCTATCTATCTATCTATCTATCACCCTCACTCTATCTATCTATCGCCCTCACTCTATCTACCTATCGCCCTCACTCTATCTATCTATCGCCCTCACTCTATCTATCTATCGCCCTCACTCTATCTATCTATCTATCGCCCTCACTCTATCTATTGCCCTCACTCTATCTATCTATCTATCTATCTATCTATCTATCTATCTATCTATCTATTTATCTATCTATCTATCCATCGCCCTCACTCTATCTATCTATCTATCTATCTATCTATCTATCTATCTATCTATCTATCTATCTATCTATCTATCTATCTATCTATCTATCGCTCTCTATCTATCGCTATCTATCTATCTATCTATCTATCTATCTATCTATCTATCTATCTATCTATCTATCTATCTATCTATCTATCTATCTATCTATCTATCTATCTATCTCCCTCACTCTATCTATTGCCCTCTATCTATCTATCTATCTATCTATCTATCTATCTATCTATCTATCTATCTATCTATCTATCTATCTATCACTATCTATCTATCTATCTATCTATCTATCTATCTATCTATCTATCTATCTATCTATCTATCTATCTATCTATCTATCTATCTATCTATCTATCTATCTATCTATCTATCTATCTATCTATCTATCTATCACCCTCTATCTATCTATCTATCGATCACCCTCTATCTATCTATCTATCTATCTATCTATCTATCTATCTATCTATCTATCTATCTATCTATCTATCTATCACCCTCACTCTATCTATCTATCACCCTCACTCTATCTATCTATCGCCCTCACTCTATCTACCTATCGCCCTCACTCTATCTATCTATCGCCCTCAGCCTGTCTGTCTGTCTATCTATCTATCTATCTATCTATCTATCTATCTATCTATCTATCTATCTATCTATCTATCTATCTATCTATCTATCTATCTATCACCCTCAATCTATATATCTATCTATCACCCTCACTCTATATATCTATCTATCACCCTCACTCTATCTATCTATCTATCTATCTATCTATCTATCGCCCTCTATCTATCTAGCTATCTATCGCCCTCCCTCTATCTATCTATCTATCTCCCTCACTCTATCTATCTACCTATCGCCCTCACTCTATCTATCTATCGCCCTTAGCCTGTCTATCTATCTATCTATCTATCTATCTATCTATTTATCTATCTATCTATCCATCGCCCTCACTCTATCTATCTATCTATCTATCTATCTATCTATCTATCTATCTATCTATCTATCTATCTATCTATCTATCTATCTATCTATCTATCACCCTCTATCTATCTATCTATCTATCTATCTATCTATCTATCTATCTATCTATCTATCTATCTATCTATCTATCTATCTATCTATCGCTCTCTATCTATCGCTCTCTATCTATCTATCTATCTATCTATCTATCTATCTATCTATCTATCTATCTATCTATCTATCTATCTATCTCCCTCACTCTATCTATTGCCCTCTATCTATCTATCTATCTATCTATCTATCTATCTATCTATCTATCTATCTATCTATCTATCTATCTATCTATCTATCTATCACTATCTATCTATCTATCTATCTATCTATCTATCTATCTATCTATCTATC